>NW_010135882.1:43447-81267 GCF_000699245.1 Pterocles gutturalis
GCTATTTCGGATCCTTTGGGGTCGGGATGAAAGCCTCCAGACTGCCCAGGTGATGGCAATATCCCGCTGTGACATCCACATGCCAGCACGGATTTCAGCCCTCCTCTACCCTGCTGGCTCCTCTTCCCAAGCAGCGCAGTGTTTAAAGTAGCATCTTCCCAGGGACAAGCAGGTGTTGGAATGACAACCCACAGCAAGCCAGAGAGAGATTTAATTTCTCAAAGTCCCAGCCTGACTTCTTTCTAGCCCTGTTCGGCAATATCCCGCTGTGACATCCACATGCCAGCACGGATTTCAGCCCTCCTCTACCCTGCTGGCTCCTCTTCCCAAGCAGCGCAGTGTTTAAAGTAGCATCTTCCCAGGGACAAGCAGGTGTTGGAATGACAACCCACAGCAAGCCAGAGAGAGATTTAATTTCTCAAAGTCCCAGCCTGACTTCTTTCTAGCCCTGTTCCATAAGATCTCATAAAAAGCATTTAAATTTTTTCCACAGCAGCCGCCTTCAGAAAGCCTCTTGGATGCGATTGCTCTGAGTACAATTCCAGCCTTTTGGGGTTTTAATCTTTCAGTTGCACTGAAGCAATTGTAGGACCTTCACAGCTGTCACAAATTTTTGATACCTAGACAGAAGATATTTTCAAATAACGTGCGCAAGCAGCACAGATGTTCTTGCATTGTTCTTCCAGCTTCCATTCGGCCAAGGCCCTTAGTTCTGTTATTTACCATGGAGACCAGAGAAAAACTAATCTAAATATGTGGGTGAATTGAAGTAACCTTGTCAACGGTTTGGAGAAGTGGGTATGTGCTCAGCGGAGCTAGAGAGACTGAAAAACACACCAAAGCCATTTGAAACATCATATAGCGTGAGCTGCAGTCACAGTGAAACTATGCATCAGCGGAAAATATCTACAATTCTGTTATCCATCCTTTTATTTTACTAGCTAATAAAGATATAACTCAATTGTTTGCAGGCAGACACAGCTGAGCATTCTTCATGTAGAGCTCTAAGTCATCACCTAGTATCCTGAACATTAAACAGACCAAGATTCTGGAGAGATGCTTGACAAGCCAGAGAAGATTGCATAAGAGAGAAAAAGATGCAACAGCTGATTATATACATGCTGCTATATAGGAAATACATTTTCTGGAGTAGAAAAGTATATAAGGACACCATTACAGAGATGTCCAGGGGTCACTCAGCCTTTCCAGTTCCCATAAGATATTCCATGTTTCTCTTCCTTCCTTTTGTCAAGGTCCTGTGTTGTGCCCAGTTTCGTGCTAGTCCTTAAACAAGATCTCCACTCCAAGCTTTACAAACACATTTTCAACTCCTGACACTAAGAGATTTTCCCACTAACTCAGAGAGCCACAGTTTCATCCTAATCTTTGCAAAATAACCAGAACACCACTAAGAACATAAGCATTATGAAGCAGACATCATCTGTGCCAGAGATAATCTGAGAGGACTGCGATGTATTTATCCCATATTTTTGCTTTCCAAGACCACCAGAACAGTGCTTTGTTAGTACACTTGGAGATATCATTAGCTCAACCGCCACACTATTTTATTGGTCTCAAATTCGAAAGACAAGTCAGCTCAAAACTCCAACCATGATCTTTGCTTCTAACTTGCTAGGAAGAAGCAGAGAGCTCACTATCAACGTCCCACTATTTTTTAAATACCATTCCAAATCTCTCTGAGCAGATTATTTCAAAGCTTCATTCCAGCTCACCACAGAGCGATGCTCTTGTGGAACTCCTGGTAATGGGAAAAGAGCAAGCAACACAATGGCTATTTATCAGAGCACATTGTAGGAGAGAACTTTGTGCCCATAAAAGCACAGCCGGGCCCCTTGGGTCTGTCCAGACACCAGCACTGCTATTTAATCGCTGGAAGCTGGAGGAACATTCAGAATCCTGGAATGCAAGTCAGTAAATTAAACAAGTGAAGCTTCTCTCTTCTTTAACTGTTAAAAGGAACTTTCAGCAAAATTCTGAAACCCAGGCCGTATGGAGGTTTTATTCCCAGCACAAGGAAATGGTAGCAAACCTTCCCAGGCTTGGCAAAGGGCAAATGAACGAATGGTTTTGGGGTTTTCTGTGTGCGGTCAGTGCATACCTGCACAGCCTGGGGGAGGTTTCAGGAGTCCCAGCTGCAATCCCACGCGTTAGGCTGAGCCAAGTCTGGAACTCAGAGCAAAGCTCCAGCCATCTGCATATGAAGGATACAGTAAGTCATGCCCAAAGTTACAGAACTTGATCTCTAAGAATAGCATCCTACCCTAAGAATGTAGAAGCAAATCTATTTTTTTTTAACTTACAATTTTAAATTAATAAAAAAATTGGCCCTCCAAGACCCTTGGCGCCATGTATCGCCTCAGGTATTTGTTCTTTCCCACTAAACACCCGAGCTGTTCCCTTCAGCCTTCCCACTTAGACAGAACTCACATCTTATGCCATTTTAAAAATTTTGTTTAATAAATACAAAGGGACATTTTCCTCTGTTATTATTCATAGACAAAAAGACTCCTTGAAAAAGAACAAAAGTCAGCATCTCTAATCACACCAACCTCCTTTATACAGCGGTTTGACACAGACAGATTAGCAGCACTACGGCTATCATCACTGCTGCTGCCAGAGGCAATTCCAAAACAAATCCACACCCTTAGGAAAGGCTGTCTTCCCCTATGGCATGGAAATTTCTGACATACCCCTGTCTGTAGAGGACAGGTCATCAAACGGCACAAATTATATCCCGTCACCAGCCCCACGCTTCACCTCTGTCCAGGACAAAGTCCTTGGCACAAGGGGCCACCTCCAGATGCCTGGAAAGTGGATGGCCAGCAGGACGCCAGGCTGGTTTCGCAGAACCATCCATGTCCTGCTGCTTGTGGTGAGAATTGGAGCAGCAGTCCCCAGGAAAGGAGCAGGTAGCACCTCACAGCAGAAATCTCTGCTGTCTTTTCCAAGTACTGTTCCAAGGGAAATTACAAGTTTTATGCTTCCTTTACATTTCTGTGTCTCCATGTTCTAAGATTTCTCCAAGTATAATCTCAATATCAGATATACCTAATTTCTGTTACTTCTAATTTAGGGATAATTTAATCTCTTTTTAGATTATTCACAATTGTAATTTCAATAGACATAGTCACTTTTGGCACTATGTTACTACCAATCAAAAATTACTCTGATTCTTGTCTACCAGAGTTGGGAGTAACTGAAGTCAGTTAAATTGCTTCTCAGGAAAACCAAGTTTAAACTTATTTAACTTGAAACACAGAAAGATGCTGTCTGAGTGGCTAACGAGACACTTTAGAACGAGGAATATATCTGGTGCTCTCCCAACCCCACATATTAACTAAAAGTTGGCTCCGTAGTAGCATGAGTATTTCGTTTTGTTTAGCACAGGAATGGCCTGCAGTTAAGTGCAGGCACAGAGATTGTATTCTGCACAGAGGGTAATGAGCCCTGGGAGAGGCATACACACAGCCATCGCCATAAAGCAAAGCTGTCTGCGTGAAAAGTTTGTTAATCTCTGCTACGAGACATTGCCATTAAAACATGTTTCATAAAGCCACAGGTTCATTCTGCCAAAACCAGGCAGCTAGACTGACTCGTCAGCAAGCAGAGCCGTGGAAGACCTCAGTCTGTTTAACGACCATCTCAACAAAACTTGCATTTACCCCAAGACCAACAGCAATTCACGTTCTGCACTTTCCCAAGCCAGAGACCTGAACCTATGTGCCCACAAACTTTTCTTTATTTTGTTACAGAAGCAGGGGATAATTTTTTTCTAAGACCTGAATACTCATGTATCAGTTAGAAAGAGCGCTCCAAAAGCAACTGATTTTTATATCCATCGTAATATTCAACAAGATCCTTAACACTGACTTTACAGCAGGAGATAGTATACGTTTAAGAGATTGAATTAAGATAAGAATAAACAAGACAGAAGAGAAGGCTAAAGCCATTTATTACAAATACACAAAAGAAATATCACTGCAACTTCTAGAAATGATAGATTACTTTTTTTTCAGCAGGTCCCGAAGGTCAGTCAATTTGAATGACTTTGGAAACAGGGAACACGTTAAGTCTGAAGCTGAAAATCCACCGCAGAGAACGTCTAGACAGTGAGTCTTAAATCTCACTCCTAAATCAACTGAGCTGCAGCTCAGCCGTCCCTGCCATGTCGTCATGCCGGGTGAGAGACAAGTCTCAGCAAGGAGGAGCCCCTAAACACTGCTGCAAAGATGAGTTCTGGATGCCTGGGGTGCTGCCCCACAGGCAGGCGACAGTCCAGCCCACCCCACAGCAGAGGTGCTCTCTGCCAACGGTACCGTATCAGGTTTGGTTTTCTTTTTTATTTTTTTTTCCAGGAGTCAATAATGTCCTGCCTCAGCTTCCAGGTGGATTTAACAAGCACATCTGCACATCTGCAGCAGCAGCAGCCGCCAACTTTTTAATCTACAGATCTCCCAATACTTAGACAAGAGACTTGTATGGTTACACCATGGTACAGAGAGAAAATGCAGCCCTGGGAGGGGAGGGGACCGAACAGAGAGCAGACATCCCAGCTCAGGGCCACCACAACATCCCCACCTCCAACAGTGCACGTTCCCCGAAGGTGCCCACTAGCTGTTCTCCACTTTTAATAACAGCAGATCTTCCAGCTCTTGTTCGCTTCAGGTATGCTCTGAATGCAGGCATAAGAAAACTCAACCTGATCAAAAGTCTAGTGTCTGCTTTTCCCCACAGAAAAAGAATATAAAAACTCCTTTTTCTAATTTCTAATGCCACTGGCTTTGCAGACCTCCTTCACAAACTCAGATACAACATTGTGTTGTATTTTTTACACCAGAGGGTAAATGCTGTAAATTTTATCACTTGGGTGCTGTCTTCTTCAAACATGATTTATCAGACCCAGTTCACGGTGAGGAATATCATGCAGGGGAAGAAGAGTGATAAATGCCATTCATGAGTGGCCTGAGAACATGCAGGACAAAGCAGCAGGATAACGAACAGTGTGGGACTCCTACCTCCTGGTCATGGCTGTAGACCATTAGACAAAGATTTTGTTTTATGCAGCAACAGGTTCAGACACACTCCATTCTTTTGTTCAATCCATGAAAAATAGATTTAGCAGAGAAATCAACATGCAGTAACTCAAAAATAACAGAGCAGCTTTTCCTTTTTCCGCCTTTTAAAAAAATTTCTCCCTTTCATTCATTCCTTTGCTTTTTCATCCCTCCTCTATCCCCCCAAGCATATCTTTTTTGTGTTGTTGGGTTTTTCCCCCCCAGATAAAGGCAGAAAGAAGTCATACCATCATTACTGAGCCTTAATCTCTGCCCGTCCTTGGTTTGACTCTCTCTAATTTCAGAAAAGATCTCGAAGCTAATAAACAATTAAACCACGGAGGAAAGCCACCTGGAAGATGTATTGCAGAAAGAATTAAATAGTGATTTTTTTTAAAAATTATTTTGGCTAAGCAGCCAGAAAAGGCAAAAATATTCTGAACATTCTGACAGCTTTGGGATTATGCCGTGAGACTCATGAATTTGGGAGCAATTGTATGCAAATATCAATTTTGTATCGGTGTTCCAATGAGGAGAAAAATAGATTAATAATACAACAAATCTTAAAGAATAAATGGGGAGAGAAAGCAACTAAGGGGTGGTGCAGAAATCAAAATGTCAGAGAATGTCGCAGGCAGAGGGTAGGTATAGGAATAACAGATCCAGAGCAAATCTGCTGGAGATGTTACGAGCTGGCAAAAGATCAAAGCGATAAGAAGCAGGAATAAATTCTGTGCCTATAAGAGGACATGAAAAAAACGCTGCAGCAAAGGCCAGCCAAGGTAACATGGAAAGGGGCCTAGGCATGCGCTGGGAGCTCTGCTCGTCTCCATCCAAACCTGAGGCTTTTGTCCTACTTTCAAACGCACTCTGATAAAAACACAGCACAGAAAAGCTCTGAGACAAAGCTGAAATACTTTGGGGTCTGTTGTAGTAAACCAAAGCGTTAATTGACGTTTTCTAACTCTTCAGACATCCCAACCTCTGCGAATGTGAGTTTTCACTCCTCTTCCAGATACGGAGGCAAGCCTGTTCTGCTGTCCGTAATCCCGGCACCACGGTCAATGAGGTGACACAGCTGAGAGACACACGACCAAGTCCTGCCTTTCCTCCCACCACCCTATCCACCTCTGAGGACATCCAGAGAGCAGTTACTCATCAGACACCAAATACCCACTGTCACCGAGAAGCTGTATACAGCCCTGACCGACCACTGTTTGCTTACCAAGAAGACAAGCAACGAGTAAATTGATTGTCTTGTCATTTGAAATCTGGACCTTATTGCTTTGCTACCAAGCAGGTACAAACCTGCCCAGGTGCTCCATCAGTGCAGGTCCTACAGCCCAAGTCCCCTTCTCAGAGTGCACACAAGCTCAGCCAAACCCTTATTTATTGTCTTCAACGTGGAGGAACGCAGCGTTGCTGGAGCATGGGCAAACGCTGACCTTCTCTAAACTGGAGCTAAGATTTTCCTGAATTCAGTACGGAGCTGACACAGACTATAATATCTGATCCAAACATGTTTCTATCTTTGAAACACCTGTTTCTACCTTCCTCACGCCCATCCCGAAGTGTCAAAACACTGCTGGGAACGGGTGAGAATTTTACAGTTTGGTCCCAATCTAGAAATCCCAGAATAATCTAAACTTTACAAGAGCAACAAATACAGTTTTGCAAAACTTGAGATGCTTCAAAAAAACTTGGCTAAAACCTGCAGAATCACTGAGCTTTTGAGCAGCATCCGAACTGAACCACAGGGAAAAACTGAGGTTCGTTCATCACTAATTAAGGGCTTAACTGACATTACCAATGCTTAGCATATGTTCTTCCTCATTAGCTTCCAAGAACAACAACAGGCCCACAAGATTATTTTGAGCTTGAGTTGAAATAAGGTGAACCATACCTTAGGCCAACAAAGTTTTCCAGAAGGAACAAACACTTTGTTTACTCTGAAGTCAATTCTAAGACACAAAGTGTTTACCCAGCTTCAGCACACGCAGCCACCCATCAGCCACGTCTCCAGCACGCTGAATTCAGCTTTATTCTTCCTTCTTCACTTCAGAAATTTGAATTTGCTCATGGGAATCTGAACCATGATACAAGACATTATAATGCCAATTACATTAAATGAGAAGTTTCCGTCAAGCTGCAAAGTTTTCCCACTTTGGAGAGTTGCACAGTGTTCTGCTGGTTGTAGTAGGGCTGATATCCTGGGTACCTGCACAATGTTTTCTCTAATGCATACCTGCAATATGCAATATATAATACAATATATGTAGTATATATATGTGATGGGAACTACCTACACTGAGCCCTATCAAAGGCCTCAAAAAGGCTAAAATGAGGCTCAGTGGAGCACAGAGCTTGCTCCACAGGAAAAAGTTAATCCTAAAGGGGATTTCTTGCCATATTATGGTCTAAAACTACACAGTGCTCCTGAACATCCTTATCTATAGGCACACATGGAGTTCTAGAGAACTTGCTATGATGCTTTTATATTTAAAGGCTTATACGGTCAGAGGCTCAGATGTCATTATTCATGAGCAAATAAAACTTCAGAACTGCAAGGCACTAACGGAAAATGCCAAATGTAGTTAATCTCATTTTCATGTAAGTTTTTATCATCATCACTTCATCAACATCATTTAATGTTATTGTTTGTTATACACAGGAAAAAAAAAAAACATTCCTACTTTTAAAATGGAACACTCAATTAATAAAACAGTATATTTATTTATTTATTAAGTTTTAAAAATCAACCTGGTTCCTATTAAAGCCAGCAGCAAATTTTGTTGATTCCACTGGGAAATAGGTCAGGCCTTCAAATACAGGCCAAAAAAGGAAGGTTTTCTACAAATGTAGAATAGGTATACTGCTGAAAGGCCTAAAGCCACCAGGTGCCAGCTCTCCTGCAAGTATTGGTTGGTGGGATGGGGTGGGACAGGAGGTCTCTCCCCTGTCTGGTTCAGGATCACCCAACTCCAGCACATGGGGAAGGGCTCAGCCGCTTTTGTAACACAGCCCGGATGTGGTACGTGCACCTGAGCTGAAAGCAAGCAAAAATCTTGGAATTCTCTTCAGGGATCCAAAATTTCATCATTGAAGGTTGCTACCATTTATTGGATAACGTCCTGCCACACTCCAGTTTAATACGCTTCCGGCTGAAATCCTGCCAGCCCTCCCTGCCACCTCCCTGCTATCCTTTGCTAGAAAACCAGTATCACTGGCACACCCTCATCCACTGTGAAAAGGTCAGACACATCCCAGACTATTTCTAGTGCGTATTTAGGGCCCTTTCAGGCTTGATTTATGACTCCTTTTAATTCAGACAGTTAAAAATAGCATAAAGTTACACTACTTCAAAGCTCATTTAGAAAACATCTAAATGGAAAACCTAATGACCTTCCAGTGACCCAAGATGGATTTAAGTGTAATTAGTAGCAGAAACAAAAATTAATTTTCTTATGACAAAGGATAATCAGCTTCATCATTATGATTTAGTCTTAAACCAACTGTATTTATAGCCTTGTTGGTGTCTTACACTACGTCTGACAAAATAGTTTTATCTATCAAAAGCCAAACACAACCTCAGCAGCCAGGATCTTCTCAGGCAACAAGTGCTTTTTGGTGCCTGAAATGTCTTCAGAAAGCCTGACTAGTCGAGGAAGCATGGCTCAGCAGTTTTTTGAAAACGAGGCTTTTGCAAAAGCATTAAAAACTGCAATTTAGCAGCTACCTTCAAAAACGTAGGCTATTTTTTTTTTTCATTCAGTGGAAAAACCACCAGGATGTTTGTTCTCAAATCTGGCAAGCCAAACTGGCTACGAAATACGACTTCCCTTCCACAGATTGCCAAAGTCAACTGTCTGGTGTAAGAGATGTTCAGCTTTGAAGTTGCTCCTGTGAGGAAAGACTGTGCACTAAGAGGACCCAACCACAAGAACATCCCAGGACAAAGCCCCCTGCGAGAGAGAAAGATGCGCTGCGGTGTTGCTTTGCCTGAATTCAGATTTGAAGAGGCATTCAGCATTATTCCAGGGGTTGAAGGGAGAAAGAGGGGAGGACGTTTGTTATGTGATGCAGCTTGGCATTTTGTGGCAGCAAATTAAATAGAAAACAGAGGATCAGTGTGTATACACCAAAGGTTCAAGAGACTGTAATGAAATCCACATAATCCAAAATCGTGGTTGCCTACCCCAGTGTTTGGAGTCTGGGAAAGACTTCAGGAGCCCTGTACTCCAGGGCTGTCCCATAGCAGCACAGGGGAACACCAGGGGGATTCAATGATCTTAAAGGTCTTTCCCAACCTAAACGATTCTATGATTCTATGGTTATCCTACTGGAAGCCTGCGTTTGCAGCTTGGCTCATCTTTTATGTATAGGAGACGTAGGATGTCAACCTGAAGAGCGCTGTACACAGACAAAAGTGTCCTGTAGCTCAGCAGCGCCTGAAGGATCAACTAGGGAACCTCTCTTTCTGTCGAGGCATAAGAAAGTTTCCATTCCCATCAAACACATTTCAAAGCAATTCTAATGTATAACAGGAAAAAAAAATCTCCATTGTTGTACCCTGTAGTGGGGAAAGTGGGGAAAGATTAGAAGAATTCAGATTTAGTCCTTGAATGGCAACTATCACAATAAAAAGTCAGCAGCCATGAGTGGCCATAATAAAGGAGTCCAAAGCAGTCACTTATTTCTTCTCCTGGTAGTCAATTTGTGCATTTATCTCTCTCTGAAGAGGTTCTCTTTATATGTGTGTGTGTTTGTGCCCAGGAAAGAGTCTTTCACCCATCCAGAGTAACAAACACCAGCAACCTAAAAATCTGCCACTGGAGACTCTACCTGTCTCCCAGAAACTGTAATTGCTTTCTTGGTATCACTAACGAACGGAAACTCTGTAACCTACATTCAAGCTGTCAAATCCTGCAGCATACTAATAGACGCAAAACCCAACATATCTCTTTTCTCTGCACGCAACATTTTAACTGTCTTCTAATTTCTTAGACACATGTTGTTTTACTTGAAGAAAACACTTTTTATCTGCAAAAATTAGATTAACTTTAGGAAAATGACCACAACACCACGTTGGGAAATTTATATGATGGACATATAAGACAAGACCTTTATTAAAAATGGCACTTCTAGCAACAAACCAATAAAAGATTAATAATAAATTTTGTTTTCACATATCCACAGGAAACATAGCTGTACTGTACATATGGCCAAACATCCTCCTGCCACTTGGATCATGGGAGTCAAAACACTGCACTGAATCCCACGGCAAAGCAAGCAAGCAAGCAGAACACTACTGCTTATTTGGAGGCCAAAAAGGACTCAGGTTATTGTCTCACCAAGTTCATGCACACAGGGAATGATTCGGGGGATATAACAACCTGCACTCCAATTTCCCAACGAGTGACCTGATGGCCTCAGAAATCCACCGCATTTCCCTAGAGCAGAGGTTAAGTACAGAGAAAAATAAAGCCAATGAAATGTATTTCTGGTAAAATGAAATGGAAGGTAAGGGCTTAGCCGGCTGCTGTCACTCGTCAACTGGTTGTTTCACCAGGACACGCACAAGGGAACAGATCTGTAAAATTAATCGGGCAACATCGCAGATGAGCTATGCTTTGAGTAGGTCTTTTAAAAAAAAAAAAAGCAATCTGGTTCCAGGGTGAGGAGCCCCCTCATTTCACTTTCAACTAATGGCTGGCTGTACATTGCAAAACTAGATACACAAAAGATACTCACCACTTAGCACTTTAATAGCTCTTTACAAGTAAATATGACAAGTGTTTAAGAAGCTGCCTTCTTGGCTATGCCAGCTTCCATAATTCAGCAGTACTAGCTGTGTGAAATAAGAGAGAAGCTGCAGTTTTGTAAGTCAGACAATAAGATGGGGTGGTTTCCCTTTATTCCTTTCTGGAGGCTAGTAATTCCTGCTTGACTTCACCATCTTTTCAGTAATATTCCATCAAGGGCCTTTGCTCAGCAGTTCCAGGAAACTGGCCTTTGGCTTGAAATCCTGCACAAACTTCCTGCAACCACTATTTAAATATAAATTGTATATTTGTTGCACAATCCACACTTAAGAACCATCCACCCAGTACATCCAGTAGGAGGGTCAAGTCAGTTGGGTACAATCTACAAAACCTTGGGTTTCACGAGCTCCTTCCCATCCTGGAATCTGTCATACAAAAGGTTTGTCCCATAAAAACACTACGTCGATGTAGTAGAATTTCCCTGACGCACGGAGCTCCTCTGCTGTTGTTATCCTTAGAGCACTCCCTATATCCCTCGCACACCTTCCCCTGCAGACAGCTCAAACTAGGTCACGATCCACGCACTGAGTCATCCTGCCTAACTTTAGCATCTGATGCAGCGAGCTGTTTAGGAATCCACTCACCTTAGACCCTATAAATAGTCAGTGAAGAGAAAAAGGCATCTCCAGGCGGTGATTCAGGAAAGGCACCAACCGAGATGCTCCGAGTCCTTTATCGGAGGAATTTCTCCGTGTCTGCTGACTGTGTAAGATGGAAGCCAAGGGACAGGGGGTGGGCAGCTGTGTGTCAGAGCTGGGGGCTTTCATATGACAGCGATTGCAAAATCTGATATTAACCTCCATTTTAAACTCTTGGAGACAGGCATAGGATTATTTTCCTGTAAAACAAAGCTCAATAATAACTGTATTCACATGCCTGCACTTCTTCCAGGATCCACACTGCTGGCCGATGCTGCTCCCCGGCTGCTCCAGCAGCTTGGGCCATGCTGGAACCGCACACCGTGCACTCCTGTGGGCAAAACAGACTCCCACCATCCGCTACTACAGCCTCAACAGCTTCCTGCAAACAAGAAGTCCCTCCCAGACCCTCTCCCACCCCCAGTGGCATTTTTTCCTCAATGAACAACTCAGCCCACTTCTGCATACGCACTAGAACAACGAATGGTTGCCCAGTTTTTACAAGCAACAAAGTCAGAGGTAGAAGGACATAAAGCTGAACAGATGATCTCTATCCAGCCCACGTCTGCTTTCACTAGACAGATGTTAGTACTTTGCAATTGTTTTCATGCACAAGTGTGTCTGTGGGTCCTAATCGGTGTGTTTGGTTGTAGCAAGTTACCTTATGATGGCAAAATTTGCCCTTGTCAACAGGCTGAGACATTTAAGTATATTTTCAAAAACCAGAATCTTCAGAAAGATTCAGTTATCACTTCTTTTCAACCAGTATCCGTGTTTCTGTTCAGTGATGTTTCCATAATCTCAATTCCTGCAGATTTTTACAACCACTGCTGCACAACCCAACTGATTGAAACACTGGTTAACTAGTGACGTGCCACTTAGCTAATGACTGTACACTAACATGCCTCACCCTGCCCAGCACAGCAGACACGATTTATTTTTTCAGTACATTTTCATCACACCACTCAAAATCCAGGCTGTGGAGAGCAAGTTCTGTCTTAAGGCAAATTCTAGCCTCTGTTAAAATCATGGAAATTTCATGTAAATTGGTAAAATTCAAATCTCAGAAGATGAACATCTGCCCCACCCTAGGACTGTAGCAGTGATTGTCATCAAAATTCCTAGAAACTTTTCGGGGAAAAGAAAAACCTCAATGACTAAATATTTTACTGCATAGTCTCTTGATATTGCCTTTTATAAAAACAACATTTCTTGAAACAAGGAAAATCAGTCAAAGAAGCCTAGACTGGCATTTATTGAATACCACTTATCTGTAGCATAGATATAGATTATTTAGCCCTTCTCCAGCAGTCTGGTGCTAGAGAATACCAGTGATTTCACTGAGCTTTGGATTAACTCCCACTGGAAGTATTTCAGGAATCAATCACTGCCCAAGCACCCATCAGCAAACACCTCCGATCACATCACGTCCAGTAGGAAACAGCAATAGGTACCCATTGTCCTTCAACTCTCTAGTACAGAAAAACAGAAATCCCACGTTTAAATGTCATTTCTAAAGCAGCACTGTCAATGGTTGTCTCAGCTACAAAGATTGCTTACTGGAAATGCCTTAATTAATGCTTGTGCAACCTTAACCCTGGTCCCCAGGTTTATGATACAGATTTTTAACGAGATGCTCACACACTTTTTTTCCATTGAACCCCTGACCACACAAACTATAAGCACGTGTAGACATGAATCAGAAGAGAGTAGTGAATAATCTTCTATGGAATTTCTTTTATCACATGTTGCAAACGATGAGAAGTGTGTTGAAAAGCATCTAGTGAAGGAACAGAGTGATGCTCTGGAGAACTGAACTCTGCTCTACCACACACACCACAAACGGGTTTTTTTTCGCAGGTACCACTAAGTACGTGCTCTTCATTTAGTAGCTGTCTGGCTTGAAACATCAGCCTTTGATTTTCAAAAGCCTCAAGCGCTTCTATCTGCATCTGGGTGTTACAGATGCTCAGTGTGTTTTGAATGTTTAAACTGCTTAAAAAAAGGTGCCTCAAATGGGTCAGCGAGAATATGAGGAAGATTTAAGCTCTAACCACTGATTACTCACTTCCCTCCTCTGTAAGATGTGGAAAAAACACTTTCTTCTTGCAGAGGGCTATGAAAACAGATGCATTAATGGCTGTGAAATGTTCAGGCAGAGCAGGGTCTGAGAAGAGATCAGAAACAAAGGCATGAAGGGACACCCTGGCCAGCAAAAAGAAAACAAAATCCTGAGCAGATGCTGCTCTGGAGAGCTGTGTTGACTCTGCTCATCAAGCAGGACCTGAATCCCACTGCCAAAAGCCAATCTGGCTGAATTCTCCGGTGTAACTCAGCCCTGGCAGACACCCGACACAAAGAACTTCAGCCCAAACCAGTAAAGTTTGGTGAATTTTTAAGCAAAATTAAATCAAGAGTTCAATAATAGGAAGCACCGTGTAAACTCAATGATAGCTGATACCACCCACTCTGCTTACAACCCTGCCATCTCTGCAGACAAACCGCCAGCTCCCAACTGCCCACACAGGATTCATTGAGGCGCCCGGAGGAAAGAGCCGCGGTGCTTTGTTCAGGGGAAAGTGTGAAATTTATCATATGCTTTTTTTTTTTTTGCTTTCCCTTTTCCCGGTACTTCAAGACTGACAAGTGCAAATTAAAATTTCACACCCAGCCTCAAGCACGGAGCATGAAATTCTGATTTGGGAGATGTAGGTAGATTTCTCCAGGATGACACGGGCAGCAGCTGCCCCAGTCAGTGTCACCGAGGTGTCCCTGGCCAGCCCGTCCTGCCCTCAGCAAAAACTGCTTGGTGCAGATGTTTAACAGGGAGAAAATGCAGATGCAGCACTAACAGGATTATTGCACATGCATATTTCTATTTTTATTATTGATAATAATTAAAAATATTGATACTGGAAAGTACCCTCAGATGAACTGAACCGAGGCCATAGATAGGTCACGAAGGGACGACTGGCTGTCACTGTCAGTGTGATAGGGCCACTAAAAGGTGGTCAGAGCTAACCAGAAGATACTTGCATCAAAACATGTAAAACTCAATACATGATCAGTACTGAACACAGAATTTTATTGTGTCCTTTCTAGAAACCAGAAAGGATTTATTACTTTGGACCATTTTTGAGACACTCCATGCCTTAGAAGCCTATTGCCATTTTCTCTCTGAAAGTGAAAACACTCTCCCCACTAATCTACTCCACGTTCTGGGAACAGCTGAGGACAGCAGAACTATTGCTGAGATGCTGCTCCTGATCTCTCAGGCATGGTTATTCCATGGCAACCTCCAGAACAGTTCTGGCATTGCTAAAGATGAGCCATGGAAAAGAGAAGACAGAAAAAAAAAGACGGAGGAATTCTGGTACTGTGAGGTACCGAGCATCTTCATCTCCCTGTTCCCTCAGCCCTCAGGACCACTGGAGATGCACAGAGAACACCACCTCCATGCACACCTCCTATTGCCTTCACAACTTTGTTGGGCTTTTCACTGGTCCTTGAGAAGTGCTGTCTCATGTCGTGACCCAGTGTTACTTCTGTGACCCAGTGTCACTTCAGTACCAACAAAGAGCAGCAAACGAGGGAACAGCTTAGCAAAATTCATCAGATGTGCTTTTACATGCAAGAAGCATATACCATAACACTCTACCAAACAGGATTCCCTGGGAAAGCTCCCAGTAACCTCAGGGGTGCCACAGCTTCCCAAATTCACTAAACTGTTGGGTAGAAGGCTGCGTTTGGTACTGTGGCATTGCTGATTGTTAATATTTGACTTTCTAATAATTTTATTAAGCAAAAAAGTGACTTCCAAAGCACTTGGGCAAATAACATCAATGCTTTGGACTTCACATGAGATCCATTCGTATCGTTATTGCCAAACTGCTGCAACACGGCCGCGCTGGATGAGAGAAGGTGTGTGGATGTCAGCAAGTGCCACTCGCTTCTGGATTTTTCATTACCTTCAGCGGTGGAGTTCCATTTTTATAACATTAAATTCCCACCAGTTCCTGCTATTAACTGGCAAGGGCTGCAGGGAACTGCTGAGCAATCCATTTAAAGGAATAGGTTGGATATATTAGCTAGGAATTTTCTGGCAGCGGTTCCTATGTTTGGTTAGTGTATACCGCAGCACAGACATTCAGTGATCTATTTTCCTCTTTGTAGAGAACAACATTCTCCCCATTTTTGGAGACAATCTAGCACAGGGAAAATAAAGAGGTGGGACTAGAGTCAACTCTCAGTTGTGCTGGTAAATATTTAGTGTAATCTCAATGAAGTCAGTGGCTTTGGACAGTTTTGGACCATCACCAGGGTAGCTGTGAGAAGTTAACTCAGTAACTCTTAAAAAGCCTCCGTGTGACACAGACCTAGAAATTCAACACCTGCATTATTCAGGTTTTTGTTTGTGATTATATTTGATTAACTCTGAAACCTTTTTTAATTCAAAGTAAGGATGTGATGCCATTCCAACACCACACAGCCACAACCCTTACAGCAAAGTATCCCTTAAAGAAAATAACTAGACCCAACGTAAGGACAGCACTGCAGGACTAAGTGTCCTCCCCACTTGAATACTGCTTTGATCTGAATCTATAAAAACCAGCTCTGCTCAGTCGGGATTTTTTAATCGCTGAGACTTATTCAGGAATACAAAAGTATGAATAAGAGTCATTCCTCCTTCCAAACACCACCAAACCACAGCAGAATATGAACTCTGCTCAAGGACAGACGTTTACTCAGCTGATGACTGTGTTGCCAAGCTGCCTACCAATTTGCTTTATTTTTCTTTTTTAAGGGTGTGGAAATCTTTGTTCACTTAAAGGCATCCTTCTGGTTTATTGTCCTAGATCACTCACCTTCTGGATGATGATTATCGGTACAAGCAACAGCGTGGGTACCGGGATAAAGGTGCCTTCTCTGAAGCAGAATTTATCTTCCCACAGAACTGAGTTACACAACAACACAAGTGAGGTTGCATCATTTTAACTACAGGAGGTTACATTAGTACAATTTTTGTATTTACATAAAGATGAAGATAAAGCAAAAAATGATCTACAGGAACTAAAAAGTACATCTTGATTGAAGGATGGCTGAGACAACCTGATAACAGCTTATGTGTCTAGAAAACACTGGCACATGGGAAGGAAGGAATTTTTTTTTAAGAAGAAAGTGGGGGAGGGTTAGCTACAAAGGATAGATAGTGAAAAATTATTAAACCTAAACCCAAGAAAACATTTTTCAGCAGTGAGATCATTTAGACTACAATGTCAGCTCCAAGTGCAAATTGTTGAATTTATTTTTCTGGAATTATTTTAAATAAGTGTGAACAACACACAGGAGGGAGTAGTGGTACATGGGCTTGGGGTGCACCAAAAGACCAGAGACGATTCCCAGGGCAGACAGATGATACTGATACTGCTGTACAAGTGACCTCAAAGACCTGGAGTATTTGGCTTCTGAATCATGAAGGATGATAAACATCTCACATTCTAACCACATTTCTAAGGTTTTGCTTACACTGAAAAATCATACATCAGATGGCACGCAGAGCGGCTCGAGGCAGAGACAGATGCAAAGAGAGAGGAATCATTTGTAACCATTGCAAAGCATCCGTCCGCAGGGAATCCTGCATTTCTCTGGGTTACACAGAAATAACTAAGTACATTTCCTGCCCATTTGGTCAGAGGGAGTGGATACATGCAGAATGGAACGTAACAGCCTCTCAAGACGAGTAAAATTTGGGAATACCAACAGCCAAGAAACAGACTGGAAATATCAAGTCAAACAGGGCTTTCATTTTAATTCAGGAAACCATTATCAAACACGTAAAGCTAGAGGGAAAAGACAGCCTAAACCAACTAATAACGAGGAAAATCAACTAATAGCAAGAAAAATCAACTAATAGCAAGGAAAATGTCTTCAACCAAACAGTCTGACTGAATGCTTCTCCATGCTCACATAGAGAAAGCCTGGTATGTCTGGGTCTCCCAATCAAGACCTTCGGGCATTCGTGATAAATCATTTGCACCAAATTTTCAACTTTTTTTTTTTTCTTCAGCCAGTTATACACTACTTGGAAAATTCAAACTACATTTCACTCCTGCTTTGGTAAGAATGGTTATAAAAATCAAAATAGGCTCTGATTTTGGCCAAAATGTATTGTATTTCTCCAGAGGGGGGAAACAAAACCAGAAACAGAAAAAAAGAAGATCTACCTTCGTGGGTGGCCTCCCGCAAAACTGGCAAAAGAAACCCACTGCTTTCCAGTCGCACTTCTATATTCAGACATGTTTGCATAACTTTTGCATTTGGAAAGGATCTTTCATATTTCAGGGGAAGATGATTCTAGTAAGAAAAAAAAATCTTTACCCAATAACAAGTTCCTTTTGTATTCTTCATTTTTAGTTTAGCAACGAAAGCTTCATCTTGTTCAACACCACAATCCAAAAACCACTGAAACTTGATTCTTATCAAACACAATCCTGACAAAGCTCTTGAAACAGCACATCCTTGAGACTAGGGTTTTGACAGGAGAGTTTGTTCATCCAGGTTTCCTCCTACTTCTGCTCTTTATCTTCCCAGAAATTGCTGCCCAGGAGGAATTAGAGAACACTGGCTGCTTGTCTCACGTTTCTAGATGTCCAGATGTCTGACCAAGCTACTGGTATTTCAGACCACTCCTCCATGGAAGAGCACTGGTCATAAGGTAACCAACTCCGTAAGTGCACTAAATCTCCTGCAGCTGTAATGTACAGGAACAAGTGAGCCACACATGTACCGAGTAAATTTGAGACATCCTTCAGCGTTATCTCACACACGCAGAGATGCTCTAGAATTTCCCGAGTACATACAGCAAGCAGGATGCAACTGGTATGTACTGGGCTTACAGTGTATAGGTGGACCAGTGGTGCAGGATATGCACACCAGGTCCCACACATCTTGCATATTAAGTCCCACACAACTTGGACACCGCAGATTCATGCTGGTCAAAGCACACACAGACCCTTGTTTGGAAAACTCTGGACAGAATGACAACACCCACGACTTAACAGATTTGTGCAAGTCCTGTTAAAATGCATCAAAAATCAGATAACACTGGATTTCTTCATGAAACTTGATCATTTAGCCATAAGGACATATACTTCTTGCAATATACAGCTAAATCAGCAAAGAACAACACTTCAGATTGGAAGGCAGATTGGAAGAACTGAGTTTTTTGACACTGCCTAATTAAGCTATGCTGCTTTTCACACCACGACTGCCAGCAGAAGGCAAAACATATTGCAAGCATACAGTTCTCTCTACAACCAGACACTAAATGGCACTCCTTCTTCACTTCCTCACTCTGCTACGTGCCTTTCCACCTTACCTACCAACCGTCCTGGCAGGGAACCATCGTGCACCGAGCGTGCACCGGAGCTGCTCTTCCCCAGGAGCAAGGCGAGTGGTGCTGCTGTCCTCACGGGAGCCAACGGAGCCCCTCCGCCAGCAGGGATGGGCACTACGTGTCTATACTCCACATGCAAAAGGTTTCTCCCGGCCAAGGGCAAGAGCATGGAGTAATGAAGCACCTGTAGGTCTCTGCAAAGGGAGAGCAGATCGCAGGCGGATTTGCACAGCAGCCCCTCTTCCAGCCCCATCTCAGCACTTCCAAGGGAAGGAAATTCACCCGGAGCTCTTGGCAGTGTTTCTGAAACATCCTGTTAATCTCTTTGTGGTTTTTAAGAGCAAAAAGTGAAATGAAATGAAGTCCAAGGGCTTACCCTGACTTTGTCATTAAGGCGATTGTGAGGGGGAGAAATAAGGGGAGAGCAGCTAACGGGTGGACGGAGGTCACACCAGCAGCTTCAAAGTGAGTAGGTGCCGCATTGATTCTCCCTTCAGATTCCGAAACCAATAAAATTACCCTCTTCAAATCCTTTCTATAGAGGCTGAGGACAGGAATTTCTCCTGGGTATCTAAAGAACTTGAAAACTTGAATTATCTACATTTATTATAAAGGAAGTGAGAAAGGTATTTGCCCATGACAAGGATTTCTGGAAGAATGGGGAGAGACCAATACTGCAAGGTGCTTTTGGTGTTAGCGCACGGGGAAACATGTTTCTATCCTTTTCCGCTATAACAGAGCTGAGTGGTGTTTTTCTTGGATTTAACAGATATTTTAGGATTTGGGGAGCAAGGATTGCCTTTTGGCTTTGTGTTTCCAGCCAAATTTGCCCAGGAATGAGAAATTCTCCAAACTGCTAACACAATAATATCAAATTCTTCCAACAATTCCACCATACATTGGAGGAAAATAAAGAGAGAGCAGCAAAGGCCTCATACAACATGACATCTTGGTATGCAGTGGTCAAAATATTGAGGAGGTATGACTGGTCCATTGAAAAAAGGATGAGAATCCTGAAAGATAATAGGATAACTGAAAAAGATGGAAATCACTGAAACATCACAAGGAGACCTAAACTACTAGAACAATTAACTGTTGTTAAAAAGAAAAAGAAGTGGCCCAGCTGCATGAGACAAAAAGAGATGAACTGGAACAAACCAGTAGCAGCAGAGCTAAGGAGTAAAGATTTTAGACTTCTTACAGTTACACTGTAGAGCTGAAATAGTTTTGGTGAAGAAATGTACAAAAGAACAGCCCAATGTTAATTCAATCAATTATTTAAATCAGTGGAGCATTTCTCAGAAAATTGGAGCAGAGGTATGAGAAGAAGGTACTGCTACACGAACATAAAGCAGTGATTTTTGGAAAGTACTATGGGAAAGAAAGGTACCATCTACATCCTGCAAATTGGATTAAAAACAAAGTATGAATGGAATAATGAGATTAAGCACAGTGAAGTGTGTATCCCAAAAGAGGGCTGTACAAAGAAAATTCAGAAGATTATTTAATCAGAAAGCACCAGAAGGAATGGAGGCATGATTATTACTGACAGAGCTTAACAAAACTACCTCCCAGCTCTGAATGTATCTGTAAGAAACGCTGAAGGAAGGCGTACCTGGCCAGGTGATGGGAAGAAAGACTGTGCTCATTAAAAAGAAAAAGGAGCAGCTTGCTCTGAAAGCCCAAGACATATAACTCGGTCACTTATGATCTGGAAGCTTCTTATCAGATTCATTAAAGACAAATTAGTTGAACTGGTTGAAACTAATGATGTGTTTCTTGAGATGAGAAAGGGTATCGACAAAGCATAAGGGGTGGGAGGGGGAAGAATCATCTCATGGTGGCCGAGCTGCCCAAGGCAGAAAAAGGCTCTGCCTGAACGCTGAGCAAATTACATGGATGTGCATGACATTGTCACAAACCTGTGTGCTAAGTGGTGAGAGCACATCCATCTCAACAGCACATGAAAGCACGCAATCTACACAGCAATACAGTGGAAAACAGTAAAAAAAAAAAAAAAAAAAAGAAAGAAAGAAAAAAGAATATTTTCCAAGGGGTTCTGATAAATTTTCAGGAACAATTAAAGATGTTGCTATCTCTCAACAGATACAAAGGAGCATTGGAAAGTGAGGAACCATGTGGTATGGCTTCGCTAGGAATACCTGGGTCCATTCCATGACATCCATAGGTACACTCCATCATCAGGAACACACAGATCATGTTCTCAATGCTCAATTAACTTCAAGGTACAGATTAGTTTCAATATGTTAAAATGAATCTCAAAGTAAATCACGAAATCCAGAAGGTGCAAAATAAATCAGAACAGAAGCAGACAAAGCCACTTTGCAGTTCAGGCAAATTCAGCCACCCAGTTTCCCACAGCCTTGCACTGGGTTTGCCCCCACTAAACTCACTGGGAACTCTTCCATTAAAATCAGTGTGAACGGGATCAAGTGCATGGCTTGGCTGAACCCCATCCACTTGCCAACCTGTAATTTATTTTTTCACAGGCAGTTCCCAGAAAATACATTCGTATAAGGTCTGTGAGGATTAGCTATCTCATAACACGCGTTGCCTAAGGGGATTGTGAAAGAGACACTGTAATTTACTTGGTGGGAGCACCGTTCCAGCTCACACTGCAAACACTCTGAGCTCTCCTTTAAAAACTTCAAAAAACTGAAAAGAAATAATCTTAAGGAAGAAACATGGCCTTTTCGCCAAGGGATTCTTTCTCCCAGAGATTCTTGGAAATACCCCCGCCATCACTTCAGAGACAATCAGCCTTTCCAGTTGTCTGACCCGAGACCCGTAAGGACTGTAAATCCTACCAGTGCAATCAATCTTATCTGCTGCAGACCTTCAGAGCTCAGACGCATCGCTTTTCCTGCAAGGAACGCTCTGCCCTTTGCCCGTGCTTTCCACTGGGTTTTCAGCAGCACAGGAGATCATTTAATTCTCTTCAGGACGTTTGATAAGAGGGTCTCAATGGAACAGCAGGCAATTGGTTATTATGGGCCAGTAAACACCTCTACATAGACGTAAGGCTGTGCACCCTTCCCACCCACATCCGACCATCATTGCCACCAGCCAGTGTAACAACAGCACCAACACAGCCAGCTTGGGCTCTCTTGAAGTCTGTTAGCACCTCTAACAAAAACACAATAGGAGTTGCTACAACATTTTTACAATCATCCCAATTCTATCACACATCCAGCCACAAATACAAACCATACCTGCAGCCAAAAAATGGCAGAAACCAACCCCTTGGGGCTGTCACATGGTGTTACTCACGGTTAGTAGAGCACTTAAAACTTCCACTTAACTTTCAGCTCAGACTTTACTCCAAAGCCTGTGTTTTCTCATCAGCATTTTGTTACTGTGCTGTTGCTCGTACATTTTGCAGCAGACTGATAGATTTTACCAGTTTTCCAAAAATATTCTGCTTCAGTAATTTATGACCTGCAGGTCAATATCTGAAACGCTACAATGGGTTGCCATGGAAATGTCAATACCATCCACTGCTCTGCACATATGTAATTGGGATATCCAAGAAAAATACCTGGAAATTTAGAAATTACATTCAAGTCATCGTACAGTGACTCAAAATCAGATTTTCCCCCTTCGTTATATTTTACACTGGAGATTGAGCAGTGTTTTAGGGCTGCCTAGGACATTTAATACCCCTAGCAGAGCCTTTGGGCTGCTTTTTTCCAACCATTTCATAGTTTAACAAGTCTCCAGAGACTCTGCTTAAAGAAAAACAAAGCAAAAAATACTCCAGCTTGCAAGAAGAATAAAAAGTTAAAATGTATGATTTTCAACCTGCTCTTCAGCCAGTGCTTTCTTAACAGGGATTGGGAAAAGTCTAAGTTAACTGGCCAGTGAACCTGTGAACAGGCTTTAGACAACACATCATTTTAAGCTCAGATCCCTGAAAGAACTGATTCTCCAATTCCCATGAAATCCATTTTCTGATGTATTGAAAAAATCTGCTTTAAAAGTCACTGGACAAATATATTGAAGCCCCAAATGTCTAGGGTTTGGCATACCCAACCTGAACACGAATAAATGTGTACGAGAGCACTGAGACGCAGACCTCTGTAAAATGGGGACCAAACCTCTGCCCTGCTCCCCAGGGAGAAAGATACAAGTGACTGTGATATGTTCATTACTATAAATAACAGCGTCTCTCTAAAAAAGGAAAACCCTAGAAAGAAACCCAGTAGGATGAATGAACTCTTGAGCACTGTGATATAGTGAAGCTCGATTAGACAAAGAGGATTGCTGCCCACTCAGCAACACAAAACACAGCTCGTAAAATGCAATTCTCAGCGCCTATTTCATATATATTAACAGTCAGTCACGGGCAATTTCTCATGTCACTTTTTAGTTACCGTCTCTACCAGTCATGCCAGATACTTTCCCATGAAGTGACCTGTTTGCTGACCTACAGAAGAATGACGTTTCCGAAATGTCACCACTTCCCACATCCAAAGACCCATTCTAAACCCCACGTCACTTCAAACCACACTGGCAATTAATTCTGAAAATTGAAAACACTTCACAAAAAATAGATCAGACAGAAAAAACAAAACAATGGTTCATATTTCTTTAAAAGTTTTTTTTTTTTAAATCCCTGCACATCAAGGTAAACTTTCTCTGCTGACTCCCCTGCTAGGCGTGTGAGGTGGTTTTCAACGGGAGGCACAGGGATGGGCATTTTGGAGGCAGCTGCTCCAGGGACAAAATGTTTCTCAGTGTCTGTCACCATCCACAGTCAGCAAACATCTTCAACAACCGTAATATGTCTCCACATGTACGACAGGAAAAAAGATCTCCTTGACAGGCAAATAGACGTGGTCACAAAGTGCACAGACACCTGACAAGATTATAAATTTAAAAAATTCCCCACAGGTGGCAGTTCATCGAAACCACTGTCAGGCTTTTATTTTCAGGCTACTTTTAGGACTGAGCACGTCTTATGCGCAACTCATTCTTTGGAAAAAAGAATCCTACCTCAAATGTTCTGTAAATAATCACTCCAATTTTTAAAAAGCTGCAGTTGTTGAAAGGATATTAAAATATTAGGGTTACCAAAAAAAAAAAAAAAAAAAAGCCATGTCTCTTTTAAAATTGACAGTCTGTAGTGGACAAACCCTGCAAAATGGAGCAAAGCCCAGGGAAACGAATTTGTTCCAAGGACAACTGTCTGAAGCCCAGCAGTGCTGAAGAAAGCGATCCTTTGCACCGCACGGCTCCTGCAGCATGAGAGCCTCCGGCGAGGGACTGCAGAGGCTGAGCTGCCGTGACTGCTGCTCCAACCCCTCGGTCCTTCGGGATTCCTGGTCTCCTCTCCTCACACACCCATCAGGCATTACCACAAAGGGCTGCTGAGAAACCAGCTCTGAAGAGCTGCCTACCTGTGGAACCATCAGCTCTGGAGTGGAAATAAAACCAATCCCTGCCCTCCTCACCATCCAGATTGTGATTAATAATTTTTCCCCTTGAAAGCACTACACATCACCGGGCAGGAGAGCTGTGCCAGATGGTCCGCGCGCACACAGAGAGCTGGAACAAGCGAGGGACTGCACAAAAACTCACAGATAAAAGGAAAAGCAAAGATGCATAGCAGGCCTTTAACCAAAGAACCTGCTGAAAAATAAAGTAGGTGGTATTTAACCCATTAACAAGCTCTGCCGTTTCAAGAGCTGCACAACATCACGCAGCAAAAGAGGAACCTCTTGGTGTGCAGGAGACTCCACCCTTTGCACGGGGATGGGACAAATGGAACTGGGTGCTGCTCTCCATAGGGTCTCTTTCGGGACCAGGTCAGCAGAGATCAGGGTCTCCACGGGCACTGAGGACAGCAATGCGATGATTCCGCTGCCTGCCTTGGCATTGTTGGACCATTCAACATCCTCCAGCTGGTGGCTGCATCCCTTCCAGCCGTGCGGCTCAGACAGCAACAGCTGGCAGAGGGACGGCGTGGCCGGCGAGAGATAAAAGGACTGGTCTGTCATTAGCACAGTGTCAGACTGGTTTAAACCAATTACCAAACCATGCCCCTGCTCTCATTACGACAGTAGAGTTTCAGCGATAGAGCACGAGGATGCAGGTCTGCGCTGTTCGAACGAGGCAAGAGCATCGCGCCCTGTCTGGGATGTGTACGTCACTGAGCAGCGCGTGGCCACTCTTCACATCTCGGCCTTTAGCAGAAATGGTTTAACTCCAAGAAGGCACCTTAGTATTAACAAATAATCATTGTCTGGCTTAAGAGCACATGTTGGTCCTGCAGACAGAACATTTTAAATCAAATATGCAAATGCTGGGTAAGAGCTCCTGGGTTTTATATTCAAATGAGCAAAGACAATTAAATTCAAACTATTAACATCAAACATGCATGTGAGACATTGTGCCACACACAGTTTGGGACAAAATATTTTGAAAAATAATTGTAAATCATTTGTAGCATAATCATTTAGAAAAAACAGAGTCTGAGCTCACAGTTTGCAGTAACATCGTTTCTGCTACTGCCTTAAACTCATCCCACTCTTTTAAAACAGTGTTTCTGCTTTAGAGAAAAGCACAAATCTTCAAGAAGAAATGAATACACTACTGTGCCAAAGCGCAGATTCAAAGCAATTGAAAACAGAAATTTTACTGGCTTTTTCCTGGTCTGAGATCTTCTTGCCTTTCATAATTTCAGGAAAGCACAGGGGAAAGGAGACCTGCGCTAGCTGGAATGAAAGTGAGTGCTGCTGTTGCTTACTTTTCAAGTGAAAGTTATTTTTTACCTAAAAGGTCCAGGCAGCCCCAAGTATTGCTTAGGGAATTCAAAACACAGAGAACACAAATAAATAAGCAAGAGTTACAAAACGGCTACTGGAAGTTATTACACAACACAGGCTCCAGCTATAAACCAAGGCTCTATAGACCAGGCACCTAATTCATACCAACCACCGGGTTACTACAGGTGTACTCCCCAGCCTCCTGCAGAGCAGAACACATGCTTTGATAAAGCATTAAGCATCGAATAAGGACGCGCTTCCCTGTTCATTGCTGGACTTGCACACACCAGGGGAAGAGTCAGGCCCAAATTGCTGCACCCCCCTCTCACCCTGTGTACAAAAAGCAGGTGAAATGCTCTGGCCAGACAGAGAGGATACAGTTCACCCAGCAGGTAGCAGTGGCAAGTGGTAGCTGTCTGCACTGCCGCGCTCCTCCAGCACTGTCGCGCTCCTCCAGCACCGCCGCGTCTCACCGAGCCACGGGGCACCTGGGACTGCACGAGGGATGGGAGGCAGGACCAGCAGTCGTGGCTATACTGGGAGATGGGCTTAGGGCACTGGGAAGAACAGCCTTTCAAAGGGAATGGTGCATAACACAGTGATTAAACACGTTATATCATCACCTACGACATACAAAAGTCAGCTAAAGAACACCATAGCTCAGGCAATGGCCACCTGGGCTTTCACTTTGCATCTGCCCAATGATGACCATCTGCACAGCACCAGCTCCGAGCACTGAAGCACGCTCCCTCTCACCGGCGTTGAGCTCACGAGCAACAGCTTGCAGGGCCATGCTTGGTGCACAGGAGCCACCATGGATTAAATCAGTGCAGAGAAAGGCCAAGCGACGGCTCCTCATTCTCCAGCTGGGTCCCACACTGCTATAAACGCGGTGACCCTCCCCGTGCCCCTTCTGCAAGCACCGAGACACCAGCAGCACACAGCGTATCTTCAGTGGCTGGCCACCAAGGAGCAGATTTCACACAGCTGAGAACAGCCAGAACCAGCTGGAATACATTTTTAATCCTTGGACCACTTCACAAGGCCTCACATGTGGCTCTTCTGTTGCAAGAACTGACAGAAATGTAGATGGTTGAAGGATCTCTGTCTCCCTTGCAACTCTGGGCTTGCCCATTGCTTTCATTTGATGATGCCTGGAGCTTTTAGCCTGATCAAACCACTTTATCATCATTATCGTGGACAGCAGACAAGATTTACACTGCTTTTAGTCCAAAACCATTTTAAAACAGAAAATGTTTATCGGCATTTTCTACTAGAGCTTATTTCAGTGACGCATACCAGATGCTATCTTGCGTATTGTTATTAAACACAGAGTTTGAATCCCATGACACAAAACACCAAACACTACACGCTACCCGTATTTTTGAATTATCTGTTCCAGAATCCATTTCCTAAATGGAGATATGGGTTGCAGAGTACTTTCAGTTTGTCAGGACAGAATATTCAGGTTTTTTTGTGAACAAGTTTCTCCCTCTTTGTGCCTGGCAGAGACACCAGAACCCGCTGGCTCATCGCCATCCTCTGTCTTTCTCAGCAGGTTGGACAACATGAACACAGCCTGTAAATAAACAAACCCCAATAGGATGTCGCTTGGTGGAAAAACTCACCAGTAAATGTGAAATTGCAAACACCGTGTGGGTGTGCACATACATTTTCAGGAGCAAAAACTCCTCACGTGCCTGGGGGCGGCTGCACGCACTCACACGGGCTCCAAAGGCAGGGTCTGACTGAGGAACCGCTGCTCCGATGGACTCTGCTCTTACACTGGGCTGGTACCAGCAAGAAACAGGATTGGGTTTCAGTAAAAAACAAGATTTATGTTAACTCTTGTCCAAAAGGCAAATATTTTCTTCTCTCTTTCCTCCCAGGAGACTGAGAGGCTAAATTCATTAAGGATCGTCGGATCAATGGATATTATAAGGAAGAATAAAAACAAACTTTAATGAAATCTGTTGTCAAATGTTTTGTCTCTGTAAACAAACAAGTGTTGATTAAATGTAAATATAAACAAACAAGTGATTAATCAAGCTCAGTTTCACACACACACAGTGCTGAATTGATTAAAAAAGTGAAAAATAAAATGAGCACTTTCCTCGTGCTTTCATCAGAGCTTCTCACAAAAATTTTCCTGGAATATTTGTATGAGAACTGGAAACTTGTTTGATAGACCAATATCAGCTTTATTACAATTTTGTTATATTTAGCAGCATTTGGTAATATTCAACTCCAGCTGTAAGCTTTTCACAACAATCACTTAGGAGAGCCTTACCATAGTGTTTGAATTGAGCAGAGAGGCTCAAATGAACTCATCAGTTGAGAATGAAATGAATGTTCTTTTTCTATTAGCTAACGACACACGCAAGTCAGTGATTTTTAATAAGCACAAATAATTCAGTTGTTCACCTTTAATCATGCATATCTGAAGGGAAGTTACTTGCTCCGGTAACTCATAACCAAAACAGGAGCCCACCTCCATTCAGAATAAAAACCATTTAGCCCAAGGTCCATCTCTGAATCCCACTGATACCAATTTGACTTAAGTGTTTGCTTAAAGTTAAGCAAGTATTTAAGCGTTTCCTCAAAGTTTACATGGATGTCAGGCTACCTAATGAGCACGGCAGGGACAAATAGAGAAACCGGGCTGCTTAACATAATATTATGATGTTCCTGCATTCCATGTTTAGCAGCAGTTTGTTACAGGAGTGATTGCAGTTCTGGGGAGTGTAGGGGAGAGGAAGACAGAAGCTCAGCACCAGCAATCCACAGCAGAGCTGGTCCATGTGGCAGCTCTCTGCTCCTGCCTCTCCCTGCTCCCGTCCCAGCCACAGCATCGCCATCCATGCAGCACCGCGCCCCGCATCACCCTGTGCTGCCCCACCAACTACTTATCTACAAGAGGATTTCTGCTACCAGCAAAACAAAACGGTGCTGCAGCAACTACAGCATTTGACACCATGAAAAAATAATACTGAGAAAGTATTTAATGCACATTCAACCATTCTGAAAATTATTTTTAGCATCTGGGAAAAGGAGGTTTTTTTTTTTTAATCTAAAGCAAAAATCCTTTGAAGATGAAATAGTCTTTCCAAAGCACTTGAAAATTCAGAAAAGCCCACTGCAAAAGTAGCCCACACAGCTTTGCTGTGGTCCTGATAGGCAAAAGCATCACCACGCATCTTTAGTTACATGAGCACTTCCCTTCCCTCCACCCCCTGAAAAACCACAGCAAAACTACTAGCATTAAAAAAAAAAAAAAAACAATTCTCTTCATTATAGTTTTATTTCTAGGCAAAAGAAAACTGACTGTCCCAGAAGCACGGGACAGTTTGACTTTTCACCCGAGACCATTCTGGCCCAGCTCAGACCAACTGCTGGGGAGGTCTAGGGTAGAATTTCCATCGCCTCTGGAAAAAGGAGGCTATTCCTTGTATTTCACACCAAGCATATGTAAGAACATTGTTCATTAGAATTCACTTAATCATCCCAGATGATTTATTGCACTGTTATAAGAATAGAAACCTTTAGATTTATCCAGAAGTTTTGTACTAAAATTGCTGCAAGTGTCTTATTTGCCTGTGCTAGCAAAGAACTGCTTCATCAGCTGCGCCTACGGTTGGGAAGGGTGACATCCAACGGCCTGATACCACTCTCTGGAGACTTGTTTTTCATGAGTACATAACCTTGCTTCTTATTCCAAAGTTGAATTGCAACTGAATTCTCAATCTTTCTCTTCCCAGAAAAGCCCCGTGAATCTGCAATATGAAATTCAGAGAAAACCCAAGACAGGAGAAAGACAGATGTATTTATCATGCACAGATGATGTAGGAAAGAGACAAAAAAAAATATTGTCATCAGTGCCTTACTGCCTTCAAAATAACGGAACAGTAATTAATCAGCAGGAGTACATGCTGAGAGGAAATATTGATCGAATTTAGAGAAACTTCAGTTTCCTGAAGGAACTGTTCCCTGCAAAGGTAACCAGGAAAGTTTCTGTAAATTAGAATGGCAACCAGCCAGCCTGCAGCCAACCTGAGTGTCGTTTCAGGCAATCCAGAAAAATATCCGCCAGATGCACGTTGGTTTCTAAAAAGTAATTTAAATACATTAGTAAATCAATGGCATTGGCAGTTTGATGGACTATGATGGAGGAGCCTTCCTCTGAAACATCATCTTTAAAACCTGCAAAGCTCTGGCAACTGAGTTGTTACTACTTCATATATTTTTAACTTTCTTCTATTTTCCAACATTTTCTAGCCTCTGGTTATTCCAGCTCGTATCAACATGGAAAAAAAGAATTGGTCCCCAGCCCCTCAGGGCTCCCTAACATCCCATCAGCATGAGGAGGAAAGGCTTTTGTCCTTCCACTGTGGAGGGGAGGAGATGGGAGGAACAGGACTGAGGAGTAGCTCTGCTCTGACGAGGGCTGAGTATCTGTCAGAAAGGACCCGGCTGCATCTATTGAGTAGAAGCAGCAACTTAATCCTGTCCTTTCAACCTGACCGGTACGAGTTTATGGCCGAGATGTTAACCACCCTTGGCATAAAAAATTAAAACAGTAGTAGAACTAAAAAAAAAATAAGGAAACGGACAGGGTTTGCCCCAAGAAGTACCTCACAGTGTCACACAAAATGATCGCACCTTTCAGCACCAAGCCACCACCCCCTGAGGGTCTGACCAGAACCAAACCCAAGTATTGCTGTGGGAGGGGGTCACAATGCTCCATGAGAGGCTGTGACTCCATCCATCCCATCAGCCCTGAGTATATTCACGATGGGACTTGGGTCAGACTGGGCTTGGCCTTTCCAAGGGATTTAATTAGCAGTTAAAGAAACAACAGTCTGCCTGGTTGAAGCACATTTGGAGAGTTACCTTGCTGTCTTCCCCAGTAATAAACTGCTCTTGGCTAAGGTCATCCTTCATCCGCACAGTAAATAAAACTGTCAACTAAAGTTGAGTTTCTGTTTCTCATCAGTCAAGCAATACAATAAAACTCCGAGCAGCATATTTGGACAATGATTTTGAGAGAGAAAGCAAACCTTAAGGAAGTTTTACTATAATCATTTCCTCTCGGTTGATCAACATAACAGACCCAGCAACTTAGCTGGGGAAATGTGATACAAAGCTTATAAGCCTCATAATCAGATTGCCTTGAGAGACAAAAATCAAGCTGGTTTTCCAGACCTCACCATAGCCATTAAATACTTACCGTCTCTTCACTTAACATCTAAAGAACATCTAAGCAAAAATCCAGTAGTTTTAATTTAAAAAACCAGCCTCCTCTATCTTGCCTACTTAACTCTAGCTCTATCATGTAGGAAGTTTTACTGCTGTCAAGCAACGTTTCTCACGTTTTTAAGAAGGAATTCAACTGGAAATATTTAAATATTTTCAACATGCTGCTTATTTTTATCTAGAGGAAGATAAATTATTACATGCATGTAAGCAGTAAAAGCAGTTGCCAGAAAAAACAGGGTTTATTCCCACCATACCTGCAATACATCAACCCCTACATGAAAATCTTTCTCTTTCCAAAACAATCAGCCTAATTTGTAGTGAGCTCACACAGACTTTCACAGGACTGCTCTGCTGCAGATTATTACTTGCCTAAAATACGGTGGGTACATTTCTCCAGTACATGAACAAACAGTATTGTTTGAGAGGGGGAAAAACAGTTAGAAATATTATACCCTTTACTCTGTGATCCTCACAAACACCAGATAATCCTACACCAGTCAAAACACAATGATTCAAGCTGCCAAAACTAGTATTTACTTTTCCCAATATTCTGACAGTGTTTTACATAAACAGGAGAGCAGACCTGGTACGGTCTGAAACCAGACTACAGCTCTGTCGCTCCTTTCATACCCGTTCTCTCCCAGGACATTCCACTTCTTAAAGCCCAGCACGTCGGCAGAGCCTTTATAAAAGAAGATGCATACCTTGATCTCTCCAGGGCTTAAGAGGTTGTATCTTTTGTTGGTTCATATTTTTTGAACAGATGGAGTAAAACCTCCATTTTCCCTTACTGTAACATAAAAGATAGACAATAGCACATGGAAAAGGCTAGAAAAACTCTGCTGTCAGGTCCACCTCACCACACCTGTTAGCACAATCTAGAATTTACTTCCACAGTTGGAAAAATGCATTTTTTTTTCTTTATGCATGAATCTACCTGCACAATCAGTCAACGGATCTTCCATTAGTCCTAGTTCTCTTCTGGGGAAGACCAGCTGCCCATCAGCTTCAGCAGCCTCTCTCCTGCTGTCCTGTGTGTTGGAGCTAAACATGCACGTTGACTCAAGGTACTGAGAGCTCCGACAAATCACCATCCACAAACCACTACCCAGCGCAAGCCCCAAGTCATCAAAACGATGACTGACCCACCCAACTCCAAGTTCATGGAGCTTTCAATTCCTTCTCCTTCTGCTCCACTGGTGAGAGAATAGCTTGTCCAATTTCTTGCGAAACAAGTGCCAGAGATAGGAATATTTAGAAGGAATTAGTATCTTTCTATCCAAACCCAAACATTCCAAAATCATGACTCACAATCCTCTCACAAATCATGGGATTAAATTAACATGTCATGGGATTTTGCAAGATGCTGTCTTCAAAATTATGGAATACCATATACTTTGTGTAACTCATAATTTGAAAATATTTACACAGTCAAAAACTACAAAGTTTTTATCAACAGTTAAAAGAGCCAGAAGCTTACCTAGAGAGGGGAAAAAAAAAAAAAAAAAAAAGTCATCACATATTCATAAGATTCCTGGAGGCTGGACCTCTAAAAATAGTCCAAATGTTACAATTCAGCACATGCAAATTTATGAGACTTGGCAACAATGCAGTTGTCTCCAGGGATGGTGGAAGAGAGGGAGTACTCTTGGTTAACCTTTTTTTTTAAAAAAAAAAAAACAGATACAGCATGCTGAAAGTGCCCTACTAAGTATCTCCTAAATAAGCCCATTGATTAATTTAGAGCACTATGGAAACACGCGGCGCAGCGTTCTTATCAACACCCAGTCACTAAATATTTTGACATTTGTTAACCAAAACTAGATGCATTCTGGAAAAATACAACTGGAAAATAAAAACTACAATTTTCTAAAGCATGCCCTTTCCATGCCTAGAGCAAATCAGAAGTGAGAAGCCAGGTTCAATAAAAAGTGGAGGAGAACAGACCAGTTTTGGAGTGGCCAGTCACTTTTTTTGTTAAAGGCAAGGAGAATTTCATGGGAAAAAAACCCTGTACAGTGTAGTGAGTTTTTTCCAAAATAAAAGCTAACCTTTAATCAATTTTACAGATCAAAAGATGGTGGCTAGAAGGGAAGATTACTGCTCTTTGCATTTTTTCCTTATTTTAAAACTTTAAATATGAAACATCATGACTATTCGTACCTATCACCGACACCTGCTGTTCCATGGTCAGCGCCACGTCCCCGCCCAGCCTGTGTGAATTCAGCCTCAGTTTTCCTTTTTAATCCCACGGTGCAGGCTGATGGCTATTATTATTTTGTGCCACTGTACCAGCGCCTCCCAACTTCAGTCCTGATGCGAGCACACGGCGCAGGTGAGGTGACACAGACGCAGAGGCGCGGTGGCATCACACAACACGTGGAGCTTTGCTGCTGGTCACGGCGGGCAGCCCGCGAGCAGCCCCGCCGGCAGCTCCACGAGAAGCCACGCAGCACGGCACCGCATTTCAGAGAGGTGTTTGCAGATCCTGCTGTCAGAGCCTTCCTCTAGCAGGTACCGCATGCCAATAACTGGAGCTGAGCTACAATTTATGCTGTTCTGTGTACCAGACTCCCACTCCCGAGGAATATTTACCATCCAAAAACAAAAATACTGCCATAAGGTGTGAACGAAATCAAGTGCCTTTTGTTTAAGAGGAAACACAGTGACTGGCTGATATTTTCCAACACTGCAATAATTTTATAAACATCTATTAACAGAGCAACTTCCACCCTGTGACACTGAGATTGTGGCACTCGCACACCTGAGTCCCCCAGCTCTGCTCCACCAAGGGTACAAGCCAACCAGGAGAGCCCAACACTGCAATGCACCAGTCACAAAATTCCTGGGTCATTTTGATGACCAAAGTGGAGGAAAAAAGTTAGTTGAAAGCTATTGCTTCCTGCCTTTTTTTCTCCCCATTCCAAACTGAACATTGAGACATGTATATTGTTCGCTTGGCCCTAATTTCACTGCCCCATCCCTGTGACTACCTGTTCCTCCAAGTGGTTTCTGGGGATTACCATTTGCAAGAATAATGGCAGAGTTTTTATATCAGGTACCATACTCTTTAATCCTCTGAAAATTATTAAGGTAGCATAGTAGAGGGATGGGGATCACTGGGAAGATTTCTACAAAGGACAATTTAACACATTGTATTATACTTAAAAACATATTTTACTGCAATAAGATAATAGCAGGGTATGAGTGGCAAATAACTCTGCAGTTTAGTGCACACATTCAGAACAAAAAATGTAGCTTTTTTGTTGTTTCCACTCAAACGACCCAGTTAATCTCAGTATAACATTAGCTGTCAAAACATCCACTTAGATTTGTGTCCTTTATTTATTCAGCAAAAAAGGTGCAACATCCAAATGGTTACCAGATAAAGAGGAAACACTACATAGAACGGGTGTTTATGTTTAGCTCCTGTTATTCTATCACTGTCACATGGGTAGTATGTTAAATTCCACACTTAGAAACACACCAGTAGATCAAGAAAGTTTGCGTTCGTATCTGAAGACACCATTATTCCCTGTTGGGATTAAATCCACCCCAGCGACGACACCGTCAAGCCCACGTAACACCCCAGCCTTGGTGTGTCCTTGCTGCATCCTTCCAACACAGCCCATGACAAGCCAGCACCTGACCCCAGCGCACACGAGCACCTCTGCACCATCCACCATCCCCCTTCCTCTGCCCTGACCTGGGGACTCAGTGGGACACACGACTTCATGCTGGCTGTCTCCAGAGCCAAGGAAGCTCTTTAAAGCCCACACAGCCCCTCCATCCTGGAGATGGTTTTTGCAGCTGCAACGTGTGCTTACCCCAGGTACAGCATTCAACCCCTTCCCTGCCGTTTGACCCACAGAGAGAGAAGAACACATTTTCATTCTCAAGGATAAAAAGGCCAGCGACAGCAGATCACCTTGGCTACGTGCCTTCAGCTCCATTTCTACATCAGCTGACATCAACATCTCTGCCTTACCTTTATACAGGGTATCCGTGTCCTCCATCGGAAGCTGCCTCTTGGCAGCTGCTCTGCGATAGACCACGTGCGTCCTGCCTGCTCCCTCCTCCTCCTCCTGGGCCCCCTTCTCCAGAGGTTCGATGAAGAACTCGTCCTTGTCTGTGCGGATCATGCCAGCCTGCAGCGACAGGGCAGAGATCGAACATTCTGCGTTACTGCACGTAGAGCAGCCGTTGCGAGTAAACAGTTACAATATGCTTAAGCACACTTTACTGCTCTCTAGAGAGCAATTAGGATGCAGAGAGGAAACCAGGTGAATTCTTTATTAGAGCAAAACCAAGCATCATTGCCCCGACTTGACAAGAAAGGACAAAAAGTACAACCCTGAACCAAAAGGACTTCTCAAACCACACGAGCAGAGTACAGGTCTGAGCATCTGTCTAGGAAATACTCTCTCCATTAGAAACCAGCTACAATGAAAGCTACTATGACCTTAGCTATCTGGCAGCCCCAGACCGCTCCGGTGTTTACTATTTCTGCAAAATAAAGGATCGGTTCTGCACCATAAGCTGGTCCTGATGTGCACTTCGACAGTCAAAACATGTAGAATCATCCTTTCTGCTCAGAAGCAAGATGGAAAAGTACTATGCCTTACATGCAGGCAATGAAGCCTTGCAATTATTTCCCCCTTGACACAAAAGGTTCCACTGACACAACATTCTTTCAAGAATTACCCACAGCCGGTTTTAAAAAGGTGTCAGTAGTGTGTTGCTAAGAGATAAAAACTTATTCAGACTGGACCAGATACCCTGGTATGAAAAAAAGAGAAATTTGCACTTCTACAGCGCACCTCAAAGGAACATCACCCCAGCGATTCGCCCTGTGTTCAGGGGAAACCCTCATAAAGACTCAAAACTTTAAAAGAAAAAAGTCATTTCATCATCTTCATGCAGGTAGAACAACTCGGGCACCAGACCGGCTGCATTTGTCTCCTCTTGCGGTCCTGCCCCACTGCAGAGGGTCACAGCAGCCAGTGGCTGGCTTGCAGAGACAGTTGGCTTGCATGAATTTTTCTCTGTATGTTTGCACATCTGTGTTTGAGAACTTAAATTAATGAATTCCTAGCTTGTAAACAGGAAGTGTTACGTTCATGTGAAAGAAATTCTTTACATTATTTTTGAGAGAAGCCCCAAATCTGACCTTCAGCAACTCCTTCATCACGTTCTTTCCCACTCTTCCCACCAATGATCCCAGAGTCACTGGACTTTCACATTGGGCACAGGAGGACATTCTGACACTGTGACACACTTCATCTTGTTATCCAAGCTTCTGGGAGCCTAAATCCTTTGCTGGGTGAAGCCCTACCTCAAGTTTCCAAGAGAAACAGTTTGGCTCCTTGAAGTCAGTATCCTCACCTGAAACAAGCATCATCTAAACACTCCTATCATAGCCCAGCACAATGCATATTTTTCTTCTACAAGCAGCAAACTATATTCCCACTGCTATAAATACAGTATGTTCTTTGGTTCCCTCCTTGGAAAAATGTCAGGTTCATTTGTCATGTCTTAACTTACATTAGGCAAGATTTCCAGTCCCAGATTTCATATATATAATGTATACAAAAACAGATTGAAGGGGAAGGATTAAAGAGGCAAAATCATATCGAAGCAATTTAAACTGATGCCATCCTGCCTGTGTAGAGGAAACTGAATTTGAAATCCTGTCTTGTTTCTTCTTATCTAATTTAGATTCTACATCAGACACGAAAAAAGGTGAGACAGGCTCAGCAGCTGAAGGAAGGTAAGACAACCAAGAAAATAAGTGCTGAACCCAGAGAGACAGCAACCGATCTTTTACGGTAAAAAGGAATACATGAAGAATTCAGAATTGATGCTATTCTCCATTTAATGTATATTTTAATTGTATACACACACAACTCCTCTGGATATTAAATATTATATCCAGAAATTTTAAAGTCTTTTTATGAGAAATGCACAACAGGAGATCAGGAAGGAACAGGCATTTGCATGCTCAGCTGCACAGGATACGATGCACACACCACACATACGCCCAGGAGAAATACACAGAGAGCTTGACTGTCGTGAAAAAAATGTGATTTTGCTTTTTGCAAGGAAGCTATATGGTGGCACACACGTTCATATGTATTTCTGGATTTATTAAAACTACTATTAGCAAAGCAGCTGATCTTAGTTTGAAATGCAGACCACCCTTCAGGACCCTGGGGTAAACACCGCTGTACGCTGTATACAGCAGGGGTACCAATGGGAGTGTGCAGAAATTCAGAGCTTCTGAGGAGTTGCCTACCTGTTAATTTTCTACAATGAGCAGCTGAACTGACTAGACAGCAGAACAACTTTCATAGGTGAACTTTAGCTTCCAGGGCATGGTGGCCTTTTGGAAAAGAAAACATCTGTTCAGAGTGAAGACCCCCCCTGAAAAGATGAAGGTGACACCCTGGGACAGGCTGTAAGACCAAACACAGGAGATCTTTGAATGCTGGTTCCCAAGCCCCAAACCAGTGGTCAGACACCGATGCCTGGTGCTGGTCCTTTTGCACACAGGGGAATTCGGGTGGCACTGAATACTGTCAGACAGCAGGCCATCCATCAGGTGCTCTTATTTCACACTCTGCTTCTCGGATAGACACGACACCTCTCTGTACATCCCCACGGCAGCACCCTCCCGAATTCTGTTGGAGCGTAGAACGGAAGGAATTTAACCTTCAAACAGGGCTGGATGTTTCTTTTCTCATTTTGATCTTGGACTAAAATAACTTTGTCTCTTACACTGGAATTTCTCTTTTCCTTTAGCCCTAAGAAACACATCAATTCTTTTTGGTCAGAATTATCAGGAA
>NW_010135882.1:81280-85879 GCF_000699245.1 Pterocles gutturalis
TTGTAAAAGAATTATATATATTTATATATTGTATATCCTACACAGTCTTTGAGTCAGCCAACATATTCTCATGAAATAAAATAAGAAAAAATGACTGTTTAAGACTTTGAGAAGAAAATTCATTTAGACAGCAAGGCAGAGTTCCTACAGCAATCCACAGTTCAAGCCATCTGCCTAATAATGTACCCACAGTTATAAATGATTCATTAAGAAATATGTGGGGCTCCTGAATGTCTCCACCACGCATTTCCTTGCTGCTTTGAGCAAGACATTTAACCTCTTTACTTCCATTTCTCCACCTCTGAACCAGCGCAACAGTCTTGCAGGATAATTACAAGGGCTGATTTGTTATTTTTTGCCAAGTGCTTTGAACATGAAAAGCTCGAGTTGAATTGCCTAATGCATTTTTTCTGATACTACTCAGAGCCCCCTCAAAAAGCCACCAGAAAACGGAGATTGCTTTTAGTCATCAACACAACACCAGTCAAGCAAAGGCATCACTATAGCAGCAGGGTTTCCTCCTGCCCTTCGCCCATCCGTCCTGTTCTTATCCACAGATGCCACCACCCTTGTGCCAGCCTGTCATGGCAAGACAACTGTCAGACAACCATCAAGTTTGTGATGACAAAAGAGAGCATGGAATTTGCTGTAATTTCCTGGGGAATGCCTCTGGATGACTAAAACAGAAATGCCGTATTGTTTGAGCAAATCTGTGCCTTCCCTTCAACACAAGTGAGATTAGAAGGACATCAGAAAATTTTTGGGCCATCCTCTGGACGTCTACTCCAGGGGATGCTAAAGCAGAATGAAGCCTTTCAGTCATCAGCTTCCTCAAGTTCTGAGCAGAAGAACAGTAGTTGCTTTCATGAACTAAGAGCTTAAAAGTAACTGCTAGCAACAGCATTCTTCTATCCTATACTGCTCGTCACCCATCCCAGGACTGCTGTACTTCCCGGAGTTGGGGATGAGTGGTGCCTCCGCTGCGCTACCACCCTGCAGCCACACACGTGCTGCGTAATTCAGAACTAGGTGTAGGATTGAGCATCTCCCTGGAAAGGACTTCCAATTCTGGAATAAACACTGAGCTAACTGTTACCTCTTCCCTTCCTCTTCTGAAACTTCTAAACTTGAAACTAAAGTGAGTACGGGAATATTGCTAAATAACGATGGCAGCAGTGACTGTCCCGTGACTAATAAAAATATAAATTAATTGAGAAACTGTTTGCCTTTGGAATGCACCCAGCTGTACTGAAGAGCCTATAATGTCTCACTGTTTCCCAAAGCAGGACATCCCCAGACCTTCCTTCCAAGGGTTTTTAGATCCCAGCTGCAAATTAGTCAAGTCAAGCACTGCTTAGCACTCATTAATATGCATTAAAGACCAGAGCAGAAGACACTTAATCAAAAGGAAACTGGAGTCCAGAGAATCAAAACCTCTGCTAAGGTCAGCAAGGTGGTTGCTCAGAAGTGAGAGCCACACAGGAAAACATTCACAAGGAATGCACAGAGTGACTGTCCTGTCTAATTAGGACAAGGATTACGCTGATAAGCCATAAATGAATCCATTGCAATACACAGGGCTGGGTTTTAGAGCTCCACTAACCTCTTCTGGGGGTAACAGGGCCCCTGTGCATCCCTGAAGACCTGCTTCCAAGGCTTCCAGGGACCACAGGATCCACAGGTACTGGCAACGGCCATGGCCACATGGACCCTTCTCTACAGCTCGAGCTTTCCAAGGCAAGTCTGCTGTGCCGTCAGGTCACCATCTCCACTTGCGGCTGTCTGCCCAAGGTCATTCCACTTGTGCCATCCACCGCGACGGTGACCTCCTCTCCAGCCCAGGAGACCTGCCAACAGTTTGCCACCGCACTGCGGAGGTCAGCCAAAAAGCAGGGCTCTTCTCCAGCCTCCTCAACATCCCCAACCCCTCTTGCATTGCTGAAAGCATTCTTTAAAAGTCTAATTTGACAGAAAAACTGCCTGACATATTTAGATCTACAGAAGGCTCCGGGTTTTAGAGCACTAGCTCCTGTGGATAATTAAATGTCTTGCTGGCTCTGCACTTGGTGAGCGACTTAATTGTCTCCTCATTCCCATTCCCATCACAGTTCCCTGTTCTAGGCTGTAATGAAGTAACCCATCTCACTGCTGCTTCAGGACTCCAGCGCCTCTGCCCACCCTGTAACCGCAAGTTTAATTAGTGTTCATTTTCTTCCTCATTAGTACAGCTTTACAAAGTTTCTCATTGCCGTATAAAGGCAGATTTACTTCCCAATCTCCAAGCACATGATATAGACAGGACGCTAAAATTAAATGTGAACAAACCTGAAATTACTACCAAAAAAAATCCAAGTGTCCGCTTAGTTAATTAAATCAGTAACCTACAAAAAGTGTTTCAGAAACTCTTAGAAACAGTATTGCTGCAGAGAGGGCTCTATTTTTTTGCGTATTTGATTCTGAAAAAGGTAACCAGCCATATGACACACCTGTGCATGAACAAAGCCCAAAGTCCTGAATTTCAGGTGGTTTTCTTGAGACTGAAAGGAGGTTCAGACTATCCGGTACCCAACGTCAGTGCCTGGGTTAGGAGCCTGCTCTCCCTGTGACGTCAATGCAGCCTCCAGAGCAGAACTTGCAATATGGGATCCTCCCAACCACAGAGAAGCAGAGAGAGGAGATTTGCATTTCACTGTAGAATTGCCAAAAAATACTCTGTAGATTACTTGAAAGAGAAAATATTTATATTTGCAGGACAGCACATTGGACAAGGTCTTACTCCATTTTTACATCAACGTGCCTGTACCCTAAACACACACTTGCTGTATGTTTGACCAAAACTGGCACTAGCATAGAAGAGAATTTTAAAGCAAATTCCATGTTATTTTTATTTATGATCCTTCTCTACGTCTTAGAGCCACAGGAACATTCTTTTTTCCCAAACAGCAACAGATGTGTCCTCCCAACACTGAAGTCAAGTACAGAAATATTATCAGCTCAATTACATTAGAATGGACCCAGTGCTGCAGGAGCTCCGATGGCTGGAGCAAGATCACCCAGGAGGTCCGTTGCAGAGGTAAGGACATAACACAGACCTTCCAAACTCCTCCCTGCCCACAGGGGATCTCTCACCATTTTCAGTTCTGTTATGTATTCATTCCCAATCATACAGCACATTGATTCAGGAACAGACGCGCTTGGTGTTTTCTTTCCATTGAGCTTCATTCATTTAGATAACAATAAAAGAAAAACTGCTTCTTATGTCATATTTGCATTTGATTCTTTGAGAACATGCCTTGAACTACTGAAGCATTGCAGAGGGAGAATTGTGCAGTGCCACAAATTCATCTTTCTTTACAGTGACTGGAGGTACTGAAGGAATTGCAGCAACATTTGGAACATGTTGACACTTATTGTGCTCCGTGATGCTGCTGCCCTAAAGCTACAGTGATATATTCCATCCCAGGCTGGATGGGGAAGGGGAGAAAAAGAAAGTTTTTAACTAAGCATATATATTTTTATTACTGTTAGTCTAAAGGAGTATTTTTTAGGCTTTTTTGCAAATCAGTTTGCAATTAAGTTGCTTTAGGTCCACATATCCTCAAAAAATTAAGAGAGGAAATAATTATATATGCACACAGGAATCACATAGACTGACAGAGAGGCAGAGCCTGCTGGGTAACCCTATGAAAGCTGCATGTTACTTCAGGCCCCTATTTTTCCCTGCAAAATGGGGATAAGGTCACATTTTATTGCCCTTTGAGATGGACTAATGAAAAGCACCATGCAAGAGCTGTTTGTACCCAGAGTGCTTTCACGATGGGCTGCTTCTGCACAGTCCTTGTAGCTCAAGGGAGGATGGATCCATCCATTCATGCAGCTATACGCTTCCACTGCCACCAAAAATAAAGTTTTGTCTCTGGAGCCCAGCTTAGTCACTACACAATCGCAGGTGTGATTGATAACATCAGTGGCACAAATGTGCAGCCGATAAAACCTGAAGAGAAGTGCTTTAGTTTATAGCAGATGGGAATCTGGACTCCAATCTTGCATTTGTATGGTATAACTCATTTTAGAGACTCAAAAGGGGTTTTTGTGGTTTTTAATAGACACAATAGTGAGACAGACTGTGTCTCATTCTCACTGAACCATCAAGAAAACAGCCACAATTAAAGCGATTTCACAAAGCAATGCCAGCAGATTTAAAGACAAGCGCCCTGGCCACACTGCCTGGCTTTTACCAGTGGACAACGCTAAGAACTTTGCTTCCAACTGCTCTGCCTTTGCAAGAAAATTAGCAAATTCTCACTTCTGTCTCTCCGTGCCTGTCCAGGGCCAGCAGTGGAGCAGGGACCAGGGCCATGACCCTGAGCACCTCTTCCTTCAGTGAATCTCCTGCCTCTGTCCCCCACAACCTGCCCCATCCTAGCAGCCGCTCACCTCCAAATCCTGGTAGATCACAAGAATTAAATCTCATTTTCAAAAGGTTTAGGTAATACACAAAAACATGGCTTTCTGCAAAATGAATATCTGGGGTAAACACAGAGTACAGCCTGCGAAAGTGTAACAGTGACTTCAGAGCAGACCTCCTCCAGCTGCCGT
>NW_010135882.1:85910-103889 GCF_000699245.1 Pterocles gutturalis
GCATCGCCCCTTCGCCGGGTTGGCTTCCACCTTCCAGATGCCTCCACCACCTCCAGCAGGAACCTCCTTTCCAAAGAGTCCATCTCAACAGCTGTTACAATTCTCCAGCTTTTTAAACAGAGGCCAGCAGTTATTTTAGCTAAAATTATGCTTAAGCAAGAACATTTTGGAAAGTCCCTAGGCTTGATGTCCACAGGCATGAGTAATTCCAAGAGGGAAGGAGGTGAGTTATTAAATAGCTGTTAAGAATGAAAATGATAAATGCAGCAAATCTTGCAGAGTCAGGGGATTGTAAACTTGATTGCTGTTGTTGCAAGCAAGGAATAGTAATTGCAGTTCCCTGCAACAGAGTTTCTCAATTTTAATCTTTCAGGGAGGAAAAGCATGAATATCAAGTCCATGAATTTGCTAACAGCAAGATCCAAAAGGATTAACTTTCCCAATCTGAACACAAGGAACCATTTGAAATGAAGCATTTCTGAGGTCACTTTGACAAAATGCATAATTGAGTCCTACCACCAGCAATAAAAATGAAACGACATTCTGCAAGAAAACAAAACCAGTCCAACTGGAAAGCTCTTCAGCTCAAACTCTCACAAAATGGGATGGTTGCTGCCCAAGTTTCTTTTCAAATATATATTTGCTCAAGGCACAAATCACCACCCACTGAAGTCAACGGGTGTCACATTCATAAATCTCAAGGCCAGGATTCATAAACGGATTCATAAATATTAAAGCCGTTTAGTCTGACCTTCTACATAAGACAGGCCAAAGACTTTCACCAAAGCACCACTGCAGCCTCCCAAAACCAGCCTTCATCCTGAACTCGGCAGGGCTGGATCAGATCCATGAACGGGTAGAAAAACAGAGTCTAGGTCTTTGCTACAGTAAATTAAAGGATCCAGACCACAAACTGGAAAAAAAGGTTTACTATGTTAAAAAAGGTTTAATATATTAAATTCATCCAAGTTGAAGCTTAGCATTTAAAGTAATTTAAAATTACGTTATATAAATCCTGAATCTTCCCTTTAGGGGATGTCACTGCAGCAACATGTCATATTCCAAAGGAATGGCCTCAGCCATGCCCATCTCCTTCTCGTCCACTGGGCTCTACCACCCCTTCTCGCACAGCAGCCCCGGTGCCCACAGAACCATGCAGTGAGTAGGCTCAGGAGGCTTAACCCAAAATCACCATCCTAAAAAAGACGTGCACCTTGGCAGAACCAGGTCTCCCTCCTCCGCAGCTTCTGATGTTAGCTGCTCCAGTGAAAGCAAGACCGACCGTCAGCAGGTAAAAATTCCCACCTAGGAGAGAACATCTCACGCCCAACTTTGCACTGTTCCATGCAACACCTCAAAACCCAAATCTGGCCACAGGTCCCAGTTACTCACTCCTTGGAAATCAGATAGGGTCCTTCCATGCTAAATGCAAGTTTTACATAAACACCCATAAGGGTGAGAGGAAACAAAAGCACCAAAAGTTTGCTATAGCTGGGACTTGTTTTCCTTTCCACATCCTATAGACGGGCTTATTTTCACCTTCCTTCTCTTACCCTGTATTGGAAGAATGAACCTGGAAAGGGGTTATCCAAATCAGAGCATAAAAAACTAATGAGAGATGAGCTTTCAATGTTATACTGCACTCAGTTGTAGGCTCCCAGTACAAGATGTCAACAAAGTGCAAGATTCAGTACAGAAACAAAAATAATTAATCCCTGGAGGAACAGGCTTATTAAGAAGGATTAAATCAAAGAATTAATGTGCACTATTTGTCTGTATGACAAAGAAGCATATGATAACTCTCCAAGATGTGAAAGCATAGAGAGAATAAGAATTGCTGATGAGAAAAGCTTGGACATACCAGGAAACAAACAAAAAAGGAAACTGATAGAAATTTTAGCTTGAAATGTTAAAGGCAGTCTCACACAGCTTAAAAAAAATAAAAAATAAAAAAAAACCACACCAAACCACCAACACCACCTAAAAAGCTTGTCCTTAAAAATCTTTAATTTAACCTTCCTTATTCTTACGTTGCACTAGTAGCTACAGCTCAAGGCACAAGGTTTAGGCATTGCACAATATCAAATACAGTTTATCAGACTTCTGCAGAGGACAAAATAGCAGACTTCTGCAGAGGACAAAATAAAGAACATCAGCTGAGCCCAAACCAGGCTCAGGGAGCTCGGCAGTAGCTTGTGTTCTATGTCCTTAAAAGCAAAGTCAAACATGAGCTGGGCCTCTTCTGCAAGCACCTTCTGAAGGCAGCCCAGGCTATCCCAAGGCTCTGCTTCATTCCAACCAAGCCAGCAAAGCAAAGAGGAGTTGCAGGGCAGTGGGAGCTTGGCTGTAGCCAGGAAGAAGCTGGAGGCTCTCCATCCCTGACTTCACAGGCCAGCCACAAAAATAGAAGCCAGACAGACCACCCAGAGACACCTCCCCATCTAAGGCTGAACTGAAGGATCTGCCTCAAACCGAAAAATCTGAAGAGGAGGTTTTAGAATAAAATCTACAATAAAGAGGTTACAGGACTTCATCCTGACAAACCCAGGAAATGAAACGGTCTGGCTACTGCCCGTGTCATGGTTTGCTCCAAACTGCTTCAGAACCAAAAGATGGAGGACAAATGAAAATTCAAAGCCAGGCTCTAAGAAGAGCTCCTAAGGAGAACTTGGGTAAAGACCAAAAAGCCTGACAGACGATGCGCATACAGCTTCATACAGCACACATTTCAGTTTCAGAACCCCTTGCCATAGGATGTGTCTACTAAGAAAACAGAAGGCTACAATCACTCACTACTGGCCAGTCCTGAAGACAAGGTAAGGGCTTACATGGACATCTGGTTCAACACAGCATGGCTCATATGATTTTGTCTTTCCCCATCTTGATCACCTCCAGGTTCTGTAAGTTTTTTGCTGTTTATGCTTTTCCTGATATTTTTCTCCTCCACTCCCTGCAAGGCTGCAGCTACTAATAAAATAATTTAATATTGTCTGAACTGAGAACAAGAACGTTCCCTCTGTTTGTTCCTCAGACTATGGTTCCAATAATCATAAACTTTTCACTGAAGTCCAAGCATCACACAAGAACCTAAAATACTCACATGCACACACAACACTCAAAGATGCACCCACAGGTAGATAATAACTGTAGAAACACAAAAAATTATCAAGTGTTGAAGAAGGTAGACTGTTAATAACCTTTTGGAAAACAAAAAGCACATATACTCTTAGACAAAAGGTAAAAGTGCCTGTTTTCTCAAAAAAATAGAAATGAAGATCCAACCTTTTTGCAGCAACTAGATAGTCAGAAGCTGGACACAACTTACATTGAGTCAAATGGAGCTTATAAAGAATGCACTCCCTGAAAATAAGAGAGTATGAAAAATAAATGCAAAGAAAGGAGCATAAATCAGCCTGTAAATCTTTCAGAACTACTAGAAATCAAATTACACACCATGTGTCAGTAGGCTAGTATATTCGCACCAGCAGAGCTGGGTTGGGGCCACTGCACATTCTGGTAAGTTTACAAGTGGCACGTGTTTATTTGGACGATACTGTTACCACAGAAGATATTAAGGAAGTTCTTCAGGAGGCGGTTTCCATACTTTACATGTTTTCTATAAAACGATACAGCTTTCTTATTTAATGTTGCTTGTAAATCTCAGGAGATTGCTTTAGAATTAAACAGACATTATTAATTTAGTCTACTAGGCAGAGAGGGGAAAAAACATTTATAGCTCTTGAGCCAACAAGAATGCTTACAAACTTCTCAAAGTCAATTGTGCAAATATAGTTACAGGAACTACAAGCCAAGAATCTGGATCAGAAGAAATATTATAGTAAGAAAGCCAGTTACGTCCCCTTAAAAATGAAAAAACCCACTAGTTTTTGAAAGAAATTATCAGATAATCTATAACCTAAACCAAAGGCAGTCACTGCAATCACCTCACTAAGTCCTGCCTAAAGGAGGAACAAATATCCATCACAGAGCAAAACACCGCTGGTTCTTGAGGACATCCAGAATGATGAGAAGGATACCCACCGGTGACATGGTGGCATCTAAGGCCTGATAGTGAAATATCCCTCATCCAGAAAATAGAGGCTCCAACCAACTCACATGTATCCCAGACCAGTCCCATGGACACACTGGCAGTCAGATGTGGCCATATGGCCAGCGAGCCACTGAGCTTCACGATGAACTTCCAACATTTCCAAAAAATTACAACAGAGGTCAACAAAATCCTCACTTTTCCACTTAAAATTTTCTGCTAACTGCACAGTTCAGGTTAGAGATAGCACTATCGGAGTCCAAGAGACACAATTCAGGAAGATCAGGGAATGAACACACAGGAAACTGTCAAATGGAAGCCAACACTGAAAAAAAATTAAATGCTTTGTCAGGAGCATTTAACCAACCTACACATCTTTAGAAGTCCTAAATTAGCGACCTATGACTCAGGTAAGGGATGGATGACTATTGCAACAAGTTCAATGAAGATTTCTTCTCACCCTACAGCCAAAGTCAACCAGCACCAAAAAAAAAAAAAACACAAAAAAACAAAAAAAAAAAAACAAAAAAAAAGTTTAAATATGGGATAAAAAAAGATGAGACAGATGGCATTATTATTGTGTTACACAAGTCAGTGGCATAGCTGCACTGAAAACACTGGATTCAGGATGCCTGCAAATACAACCAAACTGAAACGTTTCCAAAGACATTGAAAGGCAATGACCAGGACCTGAAAACCACTCTCATTTCAGCAGGGAGACTGAAGACATTAAATATTTGTTTTAATACGAATGAGAAAGGCAGAGGAAAACAATTACTGGTGCAACATGGAATACCTGAAGTTCTCTCTTCATTTCACAATGAAGAGTAAGAGAGTATCAATTAAATTAAAACATGATTTCCCCTGCCTCCCTCTGCCTAAAACAAATCACAGAGTAACTCCATGGTTTTCATTCTCCAGCTGACATCTTATAGCAAATTAAAGACCTTTAATACAAACAGTGAGGGGCCTCAGAAGCTCCAGGGTGCCCCAGAAAGAACAGAAGCAGGTCTGGACTTCTTAGTCCTGGCCTCCTGCCAGACCAAAAGACTTTATCAAATGAAAATGCCCAGAGGATCCTAAAGAGAAAAACCTCTTCTGGTTTATTTGTTTAACAAGTGATATTACTTCATATTTACGGGTTGAGTTTGTACTGGTAGCTTTTTGTTTTTACAAGTCGATGTTCCAGCTGACCCTGGTTTCACAGTACTTACACCTACTGTGACAGTTTTACAACCTGTTGTAGCTGCCCCACGCAACACGGCCAAAGCCAAGCTGTTCTTTTGGTAACACCATCAGGTTTCACAGCTCTCCTTCAACAGGTTTCAAATTCTATTTAGATACCTCATCTCTATGGTAACTGCCAACCCTCCGGAGCCTCACAGCACTGTGCTGGAGGAAAGCAATCCCCCATCCCTCGCTGGAGAAACGGGATGGGGGAAAACTGGATGACTTGCCCAAGGACACGCGGGAACTCTGCGTCAGAGATGGGAACCCAGAGGTCCTGAAGGCAAGTCCACAGCACGAGCCACAAGATACTCCTCCTCTCCTACCAGCAAAACCTTCCGCTCCAAGGGGCTCTCAGCATCAGAGTCACTTCTGACCAAACTGCATGTCTCAGTTTAAAAAGCAGGAGTATTAAGGGATTTGTCATTACATGCTCCATCCCTTTGCTACGCCGCTGCAGAGTCAGTCAATGAATAACCATCTCTTCCAGCTCCTTGCCACCAGCACGGCCACCAACCCAAACCGGTCGCCGCAGCGCAATGAGGGGCTTAACGCAATTAGACTTTCATGGGCTTCCTCTGAACTGTGGGGAAGCAGGAATTTCACAAAGCTATAAAGGTTGTTTTAAAAACTTTTCCAGATTTTATCATTTTTCACACAGTCTGCAATTCTCCTTCCTGGCTTTTGAAAAATGACACACAGCTGTGCTTTGGATCACAGCTGTGCCTTTTGGCAGCCGGCGGAGGAGGCCCGATGCTGGGCTGGGGTAGCCAGCGTCACCCTGAGCCGCCCAGCGTTTCTCATCAGCGAGGGGACCGGTCCCTCGCACCTGCATGGCAGCGTGTGGTGTTTCAGGCTCCTGCTGCATCACAGCATTTCTTAACCATTAAATACCACTTTACATCTGCTCTCCCAAGTAGAATCAATGCAAAAAAAAAAAAATAATACAGGCATGAAATGCAGTGGGGAAGATAAAGAAGCAAAATCTAATGAGTGTTGGATTTCTCCCCATTTTAAGGCAGTTTTCTTTCTTGTATTTTCTACTTCAAATTTTTGTTTTGTTATTTTTGGTCTATTCTGGTGTTATCCAGGCTCCTACCAATTCTCAGCATCTTATTTTCACATCCATCTTTTCCCCATATTCTGAACATATTTTCTGCCTTTCCCAAAGAGCTCTCTTTGTAGTGGCAGAACAGATGGCCCAACGCTTAGATTTGCTTTAGCAAACAGACAAACGCCATCGCTTTGTTCTTCTCCCCTCGCATCTGTGCTCAGGGCAGGTCTGCCTCTGCCAGCCCACCGTCCAAGGACAGCGATGCTGCGGCCATCATCCAGCCATGGGGCAGGACTGGGCGCTTGCAGAATCTCCTGGAGCCGAAGGGGCACTCGGACAGCACAGGCGGGCACAGACGCAGCATCTCCCAGTCAGCGGCACAAGAACCAAATGCAGCCACCTTCCCCCAAGGTCTACAGGAATAACAAACCTTGGGAAAGCGGTAACGCACAATGGGAGGAGGAGAATGAGTAGCACAAAAGAACAAGGTACACTGACTCTCCCAGAAGAGCCTGAGGACAAGCGCTGTCATTTTTAGCCATATTTCAACTCCTTAAGCAGCCCTCCATCAGTCAGAATTACAGTATGTGGAAGGAACCTGTTCCGTCTTGGAAAGCCAGAGGCCACTTAGTCTGATGACAGCAGACTTGTGATCAGACCCAGCTTCTTGCACAGAGCAGTGACGGTTAACCCCCCATCTGTCAAGCACTCTCCTGTGGTGGCAGATACACGCAGCAAGTCATCCCTGGAAGTTTTAACTGGTGATGGATGAAACAGTCTTTTCTTTGAAAATCCAGGTATGGCTAGGTCACGTCATGCTTGTATAGAGGACTCCAATCATTCTTCGTGTGGACTCTCACATGCCCACGAAGCGCAAACACACAGTGTCCACAGTGGTGTCTCCAGGGGTGTCCATCGGTTACTGGTCCAGATTTCTTCTGGGCACAAGTGCCTCATAAGAGAGATGATGCTGAGTTCATATCTCCAGCCGATCACATCAGCAACCACATGTGTGTTTGAAACAGGTCTGGGATATGAGAACATTTCAGGTCACCTCTGCTTGGTCTTCCTAAAAATGTTTAAAATTAAATGGCAATCCCTCTAGCCCTCAGATGTGATGCTTGCCCTCCTCTTACGCTGGGCTACCAGCCTTTCCTCCCTCTCCACAAAATCAGCAGCCCATTTCAGCGGGACCAAAAGGAAGTACTTCAGCCCACTTTGATTCATTAAGGAATTTTCAGATACACATTTTGGCTTCCATTTGGGCTAAGATCCAATTAGAAATATGGCAAATTACCATGAGAAGGAGATGTCATTTTTCAATCCACGGGGATAATCTCAGAGGAGGAAGAGAGGAAGTATAAGGAAGGTTAATTAGCCCTGAGGTCTTGCTTTGGGAAAAATGTAACACGTGAAAAGAGGGATTATTAAAACACCTGCGCACTCCCAGAGCTCAGACTCTCCCTGGTTTTACACTGGGCTTGTGATCCTCAACATACTACCTTTGGGACGTCTTCACTTCATCAGCCAACATTAATACAGACAAAATTTTAAACGTACTAATGTATCCTTGGTTATAAACACATCAGTATGTTCACGGGACCCAAATGATTTTCATATGAACCAACTTGATCATCCACTTATCAACTTCTACATTCACAAGCACGTTGTATTTGTACAACTGGGCACTACAGGCAATGACACTTAACCACAGCTCTGACAGAAACAATCTTTGGTAGCTACTTTCTACCTTGGGCAAAGAGGAGGAAGAGAGCAGAGCAGTGAAGGTTGACTTTTTTCTATCAATTCTTTTGTTAAGGATTTTCTTGCAGAGTTTCTGATGACTTTTTGTAGCTTATTGGAAAAGAAAAAAAAAGAATTCATTTTAGTTCAATCTCACAGGAATTGAAAACTTTTTTTTATTTGACTCTCTAAGTCCCTTTATGTATCTCTCAAGAGTGAACGAAATTTTGCTTTTTTCCACATCTTGCAGAGATTTTTAAAAATTAGCATAATGCTTTAAAACTAATCGCATTTTTAAAATAAGAATAACTTCAGCTTTCCTGCAGGCAGCTACTGAAGTGAATCACATGATTATGCAAACCACAACCAATATTTTGGTGCCAAAAATACAGCTCAGCAGAGAGATGTATAAATACTGGCCAAACCTTGGAAAATAAGGGTTACAGAAGTAGATAACAGAACCCTCCTTTCAGCAGCTATTCACATTTCCTTCCTTTTTAACTTCATTGGAAAGGAATCAATTAAGCAACAAACATTTTTTCAGCTTCTGCACCATCCTTTTTTATTGCTTGTCTCATGGGGGAAACTAAAAATCACACCTTAAAAATTCTCCTAAAGTTTCCTTTCGGAAAGCAAAGTCCCTCGCTGTGGCCAGAGCTCCTGTGCCAACACAGTCATGGGGAAATAAATGCAAAACCTCGAGAACTACAAGATCAGGTAGCAGCAATTGGTCTTTGGGACTCTGTTCTTCCCTGAGACTTGCATGTGACTCTGTAGCAATCAAGACACTTGGCACAAGTGGAAGATGTGTGCAAACAGAGGGTTTTCTGATTTTACAAGTGATTCATAGGGGGAAAATTGATGAAAAAACCCATTTGCTTTCAAATTCCTTTTTGTGCTCTGCCAAGTCAAACTTGGGCATTTGCATGTTTCTGTTCAGTACTTGTACAAATGTTATGGAGGGCTAAAATTAACATGTAGGGACTCTTAACTACACCTCATTTCAAAAGAGCTGAAATACAATTATAGAATCACAGACTGGTTTGGGTTGGAAGGGACCTTAAAGATCATTTGGTTCCACCCCCCTGCCATGGGCAGGGACACCTCCCACCAGCCCAGGTTGCCCAAAGCCTCATCCAGCCTGGCCTTGAACCCCTCCAGGGATGGGGCATCCACAGCTTCTCTGGGCAACCTGGGCCACTGCCTCACCACCCGCACAGGAAAACATTTCTTCCTAATATCTAGTCTATCAAATATTTGTACACATAAAAAAAGTAAGTAAACTCACTTTTCAAACCTGGACCTAATCTTTCCTTAGTGAAGCACGCATTCAAAGAACAGCCCACTATCTGGCATCCACGTGTACTTCTAGAACAACAGCTAGGACCTGATACTAGGAGGACCCCATGAATTCAATGGGGGGGAAAAAAAAAGAAATAATAATTAAATTAGAATATCAGTATCACAAACCAACTTTGCAGTGCAAATATATGCACATATCAGCACAGCCCATGTGATCACACTATCTAATGTGACTACAATAGTTTTTTAAAGCATTTGGTTCATATGGAAAACACATGGATAGAGGAGCCTAGAAAGCAACTCCCCCATCTGCCATCTTTCCTCCAGTATCTCCTGTCACCAGGCACGCTAAGCCATCAACTCCTCTTAGCAAGGAAAGGATTAACCATACTCTCAATGCTTGCAGGAAATGCCTAAACCAGAACAGCCAACATTCTTGATATCAAGACACATGGCTGTAAGAAAGACCTTGGACACTCTGCTTAGCAAAAGCAGGTCCCTTCATGCAGTACACACCCATGGGTGTCTGATCGCATTCTGCTACTACACAGAAGACGACCGTGTTAATTTGCTGAATTTTTCCATTTGTTCTCCACTGATCTGTTTTGCATCATCTCAGTTGAGCAATTCAGATAAGATCTAGGTCCTCTCGAGTGAGCTAATGCTCATTAATAATACACATAGGTTTACTGGAATTTGTTATTCCACTTTTCTTTGACCCAAGTGTAAACTGAAAAAATATATTAATATTTTTATCTTTTTTGTGCATTTTGAACACCCTAGTGTGCCTCCCCTACACACCCCATTTAAGGATGTATAATGTCAAATCAAAACATGGTATGTTCATCTTATCTATTATTAACCAAGAATCTTCTGTACAGATTTGAGTATGTGTGTACTCTGCCAAAACCTACACATTGCAATCTACAGTTAAGAGCAATACTAGACACCTACATAAACAGAGAAAAAGCAGGAAGAATTCTGCAAAGCAAATGAGCAAATGCTAAATAGATTCTATTATATAGCTCTGCCTCTGTTGCAGTGGAAAAAGGAGAATAAATATTGAACATGCAGTATTATAATTTATTTTAGCTGGAGTAGCTCTGGGGTAAAGAGTTAGGCATTGCATAAATACACAACTCACAAATTGCTTACAAGGAAACTACAACCCTGCACATGAGGACTAGATTAAAAAAAATAAAAAAAAACAGGAATGGGGCAAACATCAGGTAATCAGAAAGAATTACAATCTGCCAATATGCAGCAGCTGGAGAACTTGAGCTTGCATAAGTCAAGAGTGGTTACCCAGGTGCACAGGGCAGAGACCGCATCACTCTGCCACGCGTGGCTCCGCAGCTCGGGACACTGCAGCCCAGGCACCTGCCTGCTGCGGTTTGCATATAGAATCATAGAACCATTGGAAAAAAATCTTGAAGATCATCGAGTCCAACCATAATACGCACAGTCCAGGGCACAGAGCCCTGGAGACTGACTCCATATGGGAGGCATATGTCAGGCTGAGGACATAACCGTGCAAGAAATGATGAAAAAGCAACACGGGTTACAACAGATTGCCAGTTATCAATTCAAATGCGACAAACAATCCCTGTGGGCAATGCTATTTCAACAACTGTCTACCTGGCAGGGCAGCAGCTGAGGCCAGAGCGTGGGCAGCCAGTCGGTGCTTTCCTGAAGTTGCATTTTCGGTGCTCATCCAACAACACAAAATATACTTGGGGTAAGTTACACACACTTCTTGAAGTTCTTATGGGATTTTAAACTGCATTTATAATGACAGCTTGATCACTGAGATGGACTAGAAAGAGAGGCAAGAAAACAGGCTGTTTCCTAGGGTCAGCATCACTTCCCAGCTCGCTGGAGTCACCAGCCTCAGCACAGTGTAAAGAGGAGTGTGCAGCCAGAGCGGTTACAGCCAGCAAACCTGGCGCAAGCAATATGCAGCACCTTGTCAAATAAGCAGCAGTATACATACCTAATGCCTTTAATTTTGTATACTGCAATCTGGTGCACTAATAAAGCCCATTATAATGGGCAAAAGAAATATTGGAGTAATTTCTACAGATCAGTGCGCTTGGAATTATTACATTAGCTTCCAGTTTTGAAAAAGTACAAAGATACATGGTTCTCATTACCTGACGAGTTTTACGAACATTTCAGAAAAAAATATTTGAGTGGTAACTAATTCTTGCTAGTGTGTGACTGAGTCAACTTTGTTAAAAAAAAAAAACAAAACCAAACCAAACAAACAAAAAAATGCCACAAACCAACAACCTACTTACACAAAATTTTATAGTCTCTGGGCCTGACATGGACTTGTTCTGACCCATTATTAGGAATAGAGAAATGAAGGAAAAAAAAGTCAGAGTTCCTCTTCATTCACTCTGCAAACTTAGGCCTGAAAGAAGCCAACAACAGAGTCTGGTAACATTGCCATGATGGAGATGAACTTTTTATATTGCTTACTATGAAAATCAGCAGTTAAGTTTCAGAGTAGGTAGAAGACAGGAAGAAATTTGACAGTTTATATTTGTTAATGAAATTGCTTCATCTGCCTTCTAATGAAATAACATTTTGGCAGAACAGCTGGCCAGACTAGGAAATTCTGGCAAATATTGCAATATTCTCATATGTTCATAAATCTGAATACTCTGGAACCTGAGTAAACTCTTTCAACAAAGCAAAAAAATCAGCAAGTTACAATAATCTAATAAAAAAAATTGGAAAAGTCAATCCTGGAATTTACGTCCAGTGTAACAGCTGATCTTCTGAGCATCAACTGCTCACAACAAATCGCTTGTGAATGAGCTACAAAGTAAGGACTGCTGACAGAAATTATTTAGTGCATAATTTTAATTAACAACTACATTCAAGCAAGTCATGCTTTATTCCCAGGCAATTCATAAGTAGTAAAAGGTGACATTCATAAAATAAGTTACTCCTTATGAATTATTCACCCAGTTCTAACATCTTTTTCAGAATTTCCAATCTGTTCATTAAACCCTATTGTGAAAAGTTCAATACCATATTCATTAAAATAAACTTAACATAACTGAACCCTGAAGGAAAGCATGCACGAATCAGTCATTCCAGCCAACTGTTCTGCACCTGAAATTCCTGGCTTACACAAATGCAGAACGTGGTATCTCACCTGCGGTTTAAAAGACACATCTACACCTGGATTACAAGTGCTACTCTTCAAAAGAAACTAGGATATCTGGGCATGACCTACTGACCTACAATCTCCCTCAGACTTATAAGTCATCGCCTCTGTCCTGACAGTGACTGGCTGCCGTAAATCCCAGGATGAAGCCCTGATCGCAGACCTTTCCCCTTACCAAGGGAAAGAACATGCCTAAGGTAAGGTGAGTCACGGACTAAGGCAGTAAACTTTCCACATCCTGACCCTTCCCTTGCACTGCCCACCACCTGGGTCTGTCCTCCCACCAGAGCAGGGAAGAGGCATACAGGCTCTCGAGGCAGCATCTTTCTCAGCTCACACTGCCAGGATGTAATCACAGACCCTTGGTGATTCATGAACGTAAATCCTACTATGGAGGCAAGCAAACCAAATATATTCCCTGGCCTTTGCTTGGGAAAGCAGTGTAGTGATGAATGAAGAGAACTGGAGCTGCAGCTATCTGCGTTACTCACCGCGGAGAGTTCACTTCTCCCCCATTAGTAAATACAAAACTATGTAGTTTCGTTGGCAGCCAAATAGCCAGGCTGCGGTCCTCAGAGGATAATCTGGCAGTCACCGCTGCAAAGTTTCTCCATTTGGTTTGATATCAAGTCAAATGAGTTGTCTCAGATCTCTCTCGTAACAGTCATCTGGTGTGTTGTTATCTCCCCTGTATAGCAGGAGGGCTGTTTCCCTGAAACCTAGTGTGTCACTGCAACCAGCATATGTCAGGGGATTGCAAATCATCACCTTCCAGAGCACCGCTGCAGCTCCAGCCCTGGGAACAGCACACAGACCCGTACCAGAGGACAGGACCGTACGCCATCAGAGAAGCTTCTGCTCTCCTGGGAAGCTGAGTGCGTGCTGCTCTGGGCACGTCAGGATCCCAAATGTCCAGCAGCACTGAAGGAAGGAGACCCACAGCGCAAATCTAATATTTTGATTCTTTCTCAGAATCTTAGCCAGACTGTCAATGCTTTGTTGGCAGTTCAAGTAAACCAATGGAAGTGTACAAAAGCAGGAAAAGAAACATGATTCTGCGTTAAAAGAGGGCCTGGGACAAGCGGTGATGTACCTCAGAGAGACTTCTGTCCCTCCAGGTCACCATGACAGCCTGTGCTCACAGAGACACAAGTGACACTGCTGTGCTCAGGGCTTCTACCTGTGTGTGATGCAGAAACAGAAGAGGGGAGAGCAGAGAGGAAGGGGGGCTCTTGGAAAGGCTGGAAAGGGGCTCCCCATCCACTTCCTAAGAAATATGTCAGCATAAATAAACTAACTCTGTTCTCAGTTATACAAAAAAACCTTTTAGATGTCCAAATTCTCTACGAATCTCAAAAAAGTTGCTGCTTTTAATTTTTTAAGGAAAATCTAAATTTTACATAGAAGTTTCTGAGCAAATTTATGGTTTGTGGAGGGAAAAAGTGTTCTTTTCCGAGGGAAAAAAACAACCAAAAAACTTCCAACTAACCCTAATGGATCTACAGCTGTGTTCCCTCTGCAACGTCACCACCCCAACCTTCAGTTTGGATCCAAGAAACATGACTAACGTGCTTGAGGAGTAATCCAATGACTCAAAATTTGGGACAGTGGCCTCTCAGGACAGCGTGGCGAAGCCTGAAGATGGTGCGTGCTCTGAACCCACAGTTTGTGCATTTCTTGAACAAGGACCATCTGCCGAGGCAGCTAGTGGAGCAAAAGGAAAACAAGCCCCATAACTTGGTGACCTGGTCCCTGCTGCTCTGTCTGCTCCATGCCAGCCTAACACCCCAGGAGACATTTTCCTTGGAGTCTCAGCATCATTCAAAGTTTCTTCCTTACTACATATATGCCTGTAATTATTTCTTCTTTTTTTTTTAAAGGAGAGGGAGAGAGAACCAAGCCCACTGCACTGTTCTCCGAGATCACCGCCTAGCTGCAACAGTACAACACATCCAGCAAGAGTGACCCATGGCAAGTGAAGGCTCGTGCAGTTCAACAGCTGCACATTGTTTTAAAGATGAACAGAAACAGACAAAATACATTTAGTGTTATTTTAATATCTACATATATAAATATATCTAGTAGGTAAAGGAAATTGAAATCCAAAGCGCTAGCAGACTGCCAAAAATAAAAAACCATGGTATTACTGTTGGCTCCAAAGAAAACAGTTTGTCTACCTTCTTCCAGGAACTTTAAAAGATAGTGACAGAGAGGAGAAAAAAAAAATCTAAAAAGAAGAAAATTACCATGTAAATTGAAACCGCATACGGGATCCCGTATGTATATCACACACTCCAACTCATGTGATGTTATCCACCCTGGAAGTCACAACTTGAGGTCAATACTCTCCACTGTCACCATTCTCTCTAACACACATCTGCTCTGGGCATTCTTACACTCTACAGCTTATTTGTTCATGTAGAGACAGTGGGAAAAAACAACTGTAAGTAACCAGGCTCTGAGCCTGGGGGACAGCAGAGAGGAGGACCACTCCACCGCACCGCTTAGACATTGCTGCGACCGGTGTAAAACCAGGGCTGTGGGCACCAGCCATGGAAGGAGATCTCAAAATATGTGTAAGTAGAAATTTTACGTGAGAGATGCTTCAGGTGCTTGGAGCAGTTTGGAAAAAGGTAACAGCTTAGCAGGCTTCCTACCAGATAAGGAGGCATCACCATCCAAACCTGGAAGGGTGCGCAGAACAAGCCGAAGTAAATGCATTAACTAGTGCCATGAAGTTGATGCACATAAATTAAAGCTCTTTAAGCCCTGGGGAATATGCTCAGATGAAACAGGCATTTGTTCACCATAACTTAATCCTACCCAGAAGGATCCTACACCCACTTCACTGCCAGACAAGACCATTTTGACAGAGGCTTGACACACTCTAGCTAAACCCCAGTAACTTCACAATTTTGTGAGCCTGGATCGAATTTTTTGGTTCTTTAAATAAGCAACCCTCAATTATTCTTAAAGAAATCCTAAGGCTACTACACCAAGTAAATGAATCAACATATTTGAGGACAAAAAGCAAACACTCACAGCTTCAAATCGGGATGACTTTATGCCTGCTATTAATCTTCATGTACCTATGACTGTGACATTTGACTTTGGCCATTACTGGGGCAGAAAAACAGACTAATGGGAAAACAGATGTTAAGTGATACGATAAAGCACTTATTCCTGACACGCAGAAACGCCACAATCTCATTTACATACAGTGCGATCCAAGTCCCCCTGCAATCTGCAGAAACGCCGAACAATCCCAGCTCCTGCTCCACAGCTGTGTTTCCTCAAGGAAGAGGAGAAGGATCAAGAATGCAATCACACAGAGTTCCTCTTGGTAGAGAGGCAACAAAAACAAGATTGTACAGTCCGTGAATTCAGATTGATAATCTAAGTTTTTGACACCACTTTTCCTCCCATTGCGCCACCAAAATTAAATGAACCTGGAGCCAGTTATAAAATGGTTTTTATAAAAACGGGATGTTTTCTTTAAATGCACAGAGCTTTACTGTCCTGAGACACATGAAATCTGCAGCCTTTGCACTTTAAGGGACATTAATTCAAATGAATACAGCAGCATACCACTACCATATATTACACTTTGTTTTTACAGATGTACATACTTTTCAAATTGAAAGATAAAATAATGCAAACCCAGGCAGGAGAACCAGGCACACAGGCAAAAACAATGTGCAGGTATGAAATACAAAGTAGGACTGGCGTGCTGACAAGACTTTGCTGTTCTCTAGGGAAAAATAACATTATGAGAGGGTAGCGTGCGCAGCTTGAGAACATCTGAATGGGTGAACACAGTTTCCTGTTTACGTAAATTAATAGAAGATTAGTCTAGTCCAAGGTTTGAGTTCAGCAAGTGACGTGTAAATTCCATGTGACTCACAAATCCTTTGCATATGACCCAAGCACATAGGATTTTCCAACACGGATCACAACTTGGGTCCAGCATTTTCCTGGAACAATGATTTCGGGAAGGGAGATAGAAACTCTAAGACACTGTTGGTTTTTTTTTCAGTCCCCCCTTCTAAAGACATGTGGGACTAGTCTGCCTTGGTAAATTGTTTTGCACAAGCAAGCCTGGGAAAAACGTAGACCAGATGGAAATATATAGCTATTAACCACCCTCCGAAACACGCAGTGTCTTCTCAGTCTGAGGTCAATGTCCCTGCAATGTAGCACTTGGTATCTCTCCTGCAGAATGGCAGATGATCTTATACACTGTTCCCAATGCAGAGAATAGAATAAAAGTCAGAGGAAACTATTCATATGCACCTCCACCGAATTTTCAAGCTTCATGCATGCCATGAAAATCAAGTAAGATTCAAAAAGCCTCATGGCTTCATTTTCCACTGAAGCCAAGTGCTATTTACTACAAATAGAGATTCTTTGATGATTGCCCCACCGCCAGAGTGGAAGGCACGCTCCCAGCGAGGACGGGCATCGCACTCGCCATACGCTAATTGGAGGAATCATCTGCTGGCTGGTTCAGCGGCCCTTGTAACCTCTTCACACACAGTCCAAACACTCCTTGCAGGAAAGCTGGCAAAAGCCCCAGAGAATTACAAAATGATGAATTTTGCTTGGACAAGAGAGATTGCCAGAGTTAATTATGAACCATTATTTAGACATATTGGTGAGGAAGACATAACAATCCTCAATACTCAGACTTACTATCAGGCCTGCCAAATTCATGCCTCTGGGTTCAACACTGCACGTAGACCAAGAAATTCCTTCAGAAATTGGCACTGATGAAATTTTATGAATAAGCAAAACATCCCATTAGCAAGAGGTCTCTGATCATCCATTAGTCAGAGCGGCAACAAAAGCATTGGATGGAGCAGCCTTCATGGTCACTTCTTGCCCTGTCCCAATGACACGGATCATGAGAAACAGATTTGTCAGACACAAAAAGACCCAAGAATGTTGATAGCTTGGGAATAACCTGAAATTTTGCACTGTTAACTAGAAGGACTGGGGAAATGAATCTGCACATTGCCAAGAAGCTAAACTGAATTTAATTTCCCATCTTGGGCTTTTTTGTGTCTTCTCAACTTCTTGCAAATCAGTCATTATGCCAAGAAAATATCTTAAAAATATCACAACGAACACAAACCCCATACTGCTAAAGCAAATGGTGAGTTCGAAAAAGAAAACATTTTCTCTAATGTCTGAAAAGCTTCGATGCCAACTAACAGAAGATGGGAGAAGTAGTATAATAAGAAACGGAGAAAGGTTGACGCATGGAGAGTGATGGGATATTTGGACAATATAACACAGGAAAGCTGCTGAGAACTGCATTAACAGCAAAGCTCCAAGTCACTCCTAACAGCAAAACATGGTGTGTTGATGGGACTGTGGAGAAATATGCTGTATATTTCTGTCGTGGTTTAAGCACAGACTGCT
>NW_010135883.1:0-34856 GCF_000699245.1 Pterocles gutturalis
CGCCCCGGCACGGCCCCGCCCGGCCTGACACCCCCCAGCACACACCCAGCGGGTGTCACGGGTGCCGCCAGTGCTCAGCCCCGGGCTCGAGTCCCTCTGCACCGGGAGTCAGTCGCACACCCCGCGAGTCTCCATCTCTGCTCCCCGGGGACCCGAAGTCTCTATCACAGCTGTACATCCCATCAGGTTCACACTTGCACCAGCTCTGGCTCTCATATTGCCTCATGTATTCATCAATTAAAAAAAAAAAATCCATATTTTCTGCGTAAGAACTAGAATCATCCATATCCTAGAATCACAGAATGGTTAGGATTGGAAAGGACCTCAAAGATCATGCGGTTCCAACCCCCCTGCCATGGGCAGGGACACCCTCCACTAGCCCAGGTTGCTCAAAGCCTCATCCAGCCTGGCCTTGAACCCCTCCAGGGATGGGGCATCCACAGCTTCTCTGGGCAACCTGGGCCACTGCCTCACTACCCTCAACAGAAAAATTTATTCCTAATACCTAGTCTAAATCTACCCTCTTTCAGCTTATAACCATTACCCCTTGTCCTGTCACTATACTCCCTGACAAAGAGTCTTTCCCCATCCCTGCTGTAGGCCCTCTATCCAAATCTGTAACCTTAGAAAATAGTCAAAAGGAAGGGGAAAAAACTAATATAGCACATATGTACCCCGTATCATCATCCTGTTACAATTCTGAACACTGCACGCAACAGAAATCATTTACAGCTTGATTTGCTGGTGGTACCCAAAGCACATGTTGCTGTCACAAACCCATCTACACCCTCTGTGCAGCCCAAACCACACATGGCAGGCTCTCCCCAAACACACACCCCTCTGAGCAGTGTGGGGAAAAGGAGTGTCTCCATTTCGGCGGTGTGCTGCTGCCAAGGACGGCTGAAATGCTGCTGCTGGCACCCATGTAGCAGGGCATCCCTCCAAGGGAGATTTCAAACCATTTGTTTCATACTTGAGGTCTGACTCAGGACATGCTGGGCGCCAGGCAGTGTTCCCCAGGCAGCTGTGCAGAGGCCGAGAGCCCCCAGTGCTGCACCCACTGCCCATGCTGGCCACCCAGCTGCCCCAGGAGGGGAGGTGCTGCCTTTTCTGCATTGCACCCCAAGCCCTGGATGCACTAAATGCTTGTTTGGAGCCATCCTATCTTACTAAAGTTAATCTTATTGTTTAAAAAATGTCTAAGGAATCATAAAATACCCAACTGTGCTTTTGCTGAGATTTGGTGGGAAGTTTTCCTTGAAAACTATACATCAGAAGTTTTTCTTCATTGCTGATATATGGTGCCTCGATGTGCTAGGAGACTCTGTCCATTTGCTTGGTGGCTTTGGACTTCAATCACTTATGATTCCTCTGCTTAGACTCAGCCCAGGTCCTACTTACACTGTGACATGGGAAACCATTGCTAGTGAATAGGAAAATAAGGTAAGCATTGCCCATTCGATTCACAGGACAACAGAGGAGACCCCCAAAATCTCTCTGAAGTTAGATATGACAGTGGTATGAGCCACACAAGCCTGCAACATCTGTGTCGACCATGGCCATGCAAGGGAAGTGTCCTGATGCTGCCTATGAGTTTGTCCAAACCTGTCCAGGCACAGATTGACTTTGGTCTGCTTTGGAGGTATCAGTTCTTCCTTGCCGGATCAGAGGGGCTCTCTTAATGAAGAGATAATGGTATTTTTGAGCTGAATATTTAGGCACATGGGATACCAGTCATGCATGGAGAACTGGAAGCAGATCAAGCAATGTTACGTGCCGTAAGTGCTCCCTGAATAGAGCCGGTACCTGCTGTGTGCACTCAATTACCAGTAAGCCATTAGCCAAGGTCTCCAGCACAGCTGTGCTGAAGCTCTAGCAGGACACAGTATGACACTGGAGGATGGTTTTGCTCAAACGTTTTGAGTCATTAAGCACTGCTGCTGAATTATTTCACAGGCAAGAGGGCCACCTACTGAACCAGGAGACTGAGCAACAACAGCACCTCTCCGCCTGGGAGTTTAACTAACAAGCCATGTTGCATCCCAACGTGACAGATCCAGGAGCTGTAGAGCTGCTCAAAAGGCGTTTGCTTGGCTCCACACAGTGGCTCAAATCTGTACGACTGACACATATCAGACTGCTCTGATTTTTCAAGGGTCATCACAAAAGGAAACCTGTGTCAGTTTAAAGCAGTGGTGTTCACTGACCCAGAAAACTGGTTTTGGTTTCTGAACTCCTCTAGCCACTTCCCAGTACATGCAGAAGTTTAAGCTGGGTTGAAGTTTGTCATGTAATGGCTTTGCTTTTCTTAGTCATCCCCCTGCGTCCTGTGGATGATACTCACAGACCACTCCAGGGTCTGCTGGCAGCATGCCGACAGCCTCCACTTGGACACAGATTATGAAGATGAAGTGCATACAAGCATGTTATATGGCTGCACTGTGCAGAGTTACCAGAGTTTTCTTAGAGTCTCTGCGGTGGGACAGAAGTTGAGGAGATGGAGACAAATAAAAAAGGAGAACAGAAAGGAGCAAAGCCAGAAGGAAGTAGAGCCAGCAAGGATTCAAGTAGGTGGTGGGAGAGGTACCTGGGGCAACACAGAGAAGAGGTATATTTGCTACCATGGCTTGTTAGACATGGCTTTGTTAGATCCCAAACATACAGCGGCTGTACTGTCCCGGGTGGTTTGAAGATCGACAAGGATATGTTGGTGTCATACAGGATTTCACTTGTTATATGGGAAGCTGGCTGTACCAGCAGCCATCTGAATAGCCTACCCACAAAGTTCTCTGCAGCCAGGTAAGTCAACAAGTCAGCTGCTTCCAGCCCAGCAGAAGATGTGGGCATGAGTCCACAGTTAGAGGGAAGGAAATTCTTTTGAGCACTACATGAGCCAGTCCCCTGGTCTTCGGCATACACAATATGCCTGTTTTCTTTAAAGAAAGGAGTAATTTCGACTTGACTGTGAGACCAGTGTATAATGCTCCTAGGTAAATTGGCAGCCTCAAGAATAGTTACCCCCTGGTGTCCCCCTGAAACTAGGCAACTGCAGAAAGGAAAAGAAATTTTACTTTTTCTTAAGCTCTCTGCACACCTGCAGCTCTTCAAAAAAGCCACCAACTCTCTCATTTTGAAAGTGAAGTGGTTTCAGCTGGAGTCCCTTGCAGCCTAGAGTCCCAGGCAGGATGGGCTTCTCCTTCCCAAAAAAAAACAGCTGGGAGCAGCTCAGTGCTGCTCTGCCTCTGAGCATCCCTCCTCCTCATCTGTGCTGCACTATACACAGATATTGGGGGAACAAGCACATCATCTTCATCCTTCTCCTAAGGCACTGCCAATTTCCTGGCTTTTATGAAACAAATGAGCAGGATCACTACTCATTTAAGATGTGTTTCCCTATAGGGAACCCACTAGGCTGCAGCTTGTAGCAAGTCCTCCCTCCACAAACATTTAGGTGAAATATTGCAGCCTCCAAAAGAATAGTCTTAGAGACAAACATTTAGGACCTTTCATAGTAAATAGTCACTCCATTTTCACAGTAATAGGGTGGGTAGGAGCCCATACATCTAGAACTGGAGAAGGCCAACTCTCTAAACCAAGCTATAGGGTCTACAGTACAGCTAAGCAGCTTGAATTATCATTAGGGAAGTGCTGCAGTACAGGAGAGCCATTTCATTTCCCTCTAATGCACTACAGCAAAAAAAAAAAAGTATCTAGAACTGCTAGTTAATGAGCAGTTATTTTCTTCTAAAGATTTCCACAGATATGGAACAGTTTTGATTTCATGGAATTTGCAGATTCTTCTTTGAAATGAAGATGAGGCACCTTCCCGATTTATTTGGTTCTTCGCCATTTCTCTCACCATCCTGCTACCATCAAGAAAGGGAGAGGAGGCAAGGAAAGCAGGAAGAGCCAGGCAAAAATATGCAAATCCCAGAAGGAAAAGAAATCAGAATAATTTTTTTTCTTTTTGCTGTTTCCCTAGGAGTTAATTCTCATTCAGCAGCAGTTTTTGAGAGTCGTGGGGAACCTGAAAACTTTTCCCCCCATGATATGACTGTCAGCTCTTACTGCAGACAACTACACAATCACCATATTTTCCTCTTCTTTATATCCTCTAGATGGTGCTTGTGTACCACTTTCTAGCCCAAATAATTCATTCTTCTACTAATCAAGCTTGGAAATTGATTTGGACTGCTGTGCTACAGGTGACTAGGAGCAGAGGTTTGTGGTGGACATGCTGGGTGGTTACCTGGGCCAAGCCTCCAGCAGAGAAAATTATTGTCCTCAGCCTCTTCCCAAATGTGAGATACAGGACAGAAAAAAATCCTATGGCACATTTTACTGGAATTTATGAAGATTAAAATCTGATTGTATTTCCTCTGCATCACACCTCAACAGGCTGGTGATGCCCAAGGCTTCACCTCTTCTGTGCCTGCTCACATCCAGTGGCAACTGGAGTTACAGAGCACACAGCATATCACATGTACAGCTGAAAAGGTACGTGGGAAAGAAAAGTTTCCTGATCAAAATGGCATTTCTCAAAGGCCAGAGCACCGTGCTTTCCTGTAAACAACATTGCCAAAGCTCGCAGCTTATGGCAAGATGGAAGTGTGCCTCTGGGCCACAGGAACAGAGGAGATTTCAGCGTAAGAGGCTGGAAAGGAACAAGTATTCTGCTTCATGAGCAGAGAAAGTAGGTACCTCTGAATGGGTCTATTTATCAGGAAAAAAAACCCAACAAAACCAAACACTCCTGAAAAGAAAAAAAACCCCTCTCCTCAACCCTTTATTATCACCCTCTCCATTCCGATTGAGTACACAGACAAACCTAGAAGTACTGAAATGTAACAGAGAAGAAATTCAGAAATCCTGGACACTCTTCTCCTTTACTCAATTTCAACAGTATTAATTTAATTTCAGGATAACCAGTAGAGTAATTCCCTCAGCCCAGCCTTCTCTACCTCTGGTACTGATCAAGTAATTTCGGTTTCTCAAATATTTGCAGACAAGCAACCCGGCTGCCTTCTGTTTGGACTCCTTATGTCAACAGGTTTCAGTCCTTAAAAACTCTCTTCCCTTTGCCACACCTGCTCTCTAAACTTACCAAGGGGCAGTCATCAAACGTGCTCTCTGGCAAATAACGTTCCTGTTTACCCAGCTCTAAGCCGGACACGCAGTGGGCTTTGCTGGGGAAACCTGAGCATTAAATAGGAAGACAGCAGAGAGCAGCTGTGCTCCATGAAAATTGCTCCTGCTTCTATTCTTGAACCTACAGACATTAGCAGCCACCTTGCACCCCTGTGTCAGTACAAAATGGGCAGAAACTTGGAGTTTTTCTACTACAAGAACAGGAACCACTATTTTTTAAGGTCTAAAAAGCCTTCTGTACCCAAGGCTTGCTTTTTTTTTTTCTTGCAAACATTTTATACGCAGGAAGCACCACCAAGAGACTGTAAATATGATGGCTAACTTTTCACTGCCACTGGTTTTACAGATGGGGAAGGTACAGTGACTTTTGCCCGAGGTCACACTGGAGATGGGGAGCAGGGGTTACCAGCTTGTCTCCTATCTGGTGATATAATTTTCCCCTTTTGGCCTGGGTCGTGCTCCTGGATTGTATCCTTGCCCTCTGCAGGTCTTATGGCCAAATGGCCATGTCTAGCTCTGTTAAGTTCACACCTTTTATCGCTAACAAATTAACTCATAAAATCGTGCTGCTTTGAGAGGACCAGAGAGAATTATTATTTTTTTTTTTTAAAAAACAAACCACTTAGGCCAAAAGTGGGTTCAACTTTGCAACATTTTCCCTGACTTTAAAACTCTGACATATCCATCACCACGTACGCTGTAGCAGTAGATATCCAGCTCCAGGTTTTGTGGTTGCTCAACCCTCCAACAGCATAGAACCTGATCTCAGAAGGAAGGAGTTTTAAACCATTTTCATCTGGGGTTTTAAAGCACCGGTCCTCAAGCCTGACTTTCAGCCCACTGAACGCCCACAATCACTTTCCATGGGTAAACAGGCGTGCCTGCAAAACCACTGGTTTCCCTTGCTCCTTGTTAAAAGTGTGTTTTAAAAAGAGGCAGGGAATTCGCATGCTTTTGAACAAATAACGGGGGAGCAGCACAGGGCAGTGCCCACAGTGCCAGCTCCCTGCCAGCATCTCTGGGGTACATCTCGAGTACATATTTGCTCTTCAGGTGCCTCCTCCCTCCAGGGCTGTCGGAGCACACAGGGCAGCTGGCAGCTCCACCTGAGCCTGCTACCTGCCCATATTCACCTCCTCTTGCCCAGGAGAACACGACAGAGCTGTGCGGCGTGCCAGGAGGGTGGGCAGGCATGTCCAGGCTCGCAGCGAGGCTGTGCCAAGAAAGAGCGGCTGCAGATGGGCTGGGATCCAACAGTAATGCTGTCAAGTATTTGAAGCAGGATTACAAAGCCCTGAAGGAGCAGTGCCTGCGGGCTGGCACCCTGTTCAAGGATGAGGAGTTCCCAGCCTGTCCTTCTGCGCTGGGCTACCGGGACCTGGGACCGTACTCCTTCAAAACCCAGGGGATAGTTTGGAAGCGCCCCACGGTAAGAGTGCTTTGTAATTGCCTGTTTTACTGGGGTTCAGGTCTAATCAAATCCCACCTGAACATCCATGCTAAATTTCTGGTGGGTGTGAATATCCACTATTCCTGTATGTTTTGGTGTTTATTTCTGTCTTACTTGACCTCCTTGGTTAGCAGAAGCAAGGTTGAAAAGGGGGTGGGGAAAAAGAGAAATCAACATCTAAGCCCTTTATAAAGCAAGGAATCCTTTAACTCCTTCATGGGAACCTGCTTCCTCCCTGTCCATTGACAGCAACAACTCCGGGGTACAATCCGGAGATAGAGGCAAACACCCCACGTGTGCCCAGCCAGACCACAGGGTGCCCCAGGAGCCATCGACCATCAATTGTAACGGTACCCACACCATGGTCCTGCCACTGTGCACCCCAGGAAACCAGGCTGACACTTAAATAAAATCCTCTGCCTCTCTTCAAGCTACCTAACTGTTAAAGAACAACTGACTGGAACTGTTATTACCTGAATACATATATCCAACAAATGGCCCTTTCATTTTAAAGTGGTCATTTTCATCAGGAAAGATCAGATGCTGAATTTTTCTTTTAAACTACAAGATCAGGGCTTCAGAGGTTTTTCTGCACTTTCATTTTTCGGTCATTTGTTTCTGTCCCTACTTAGCTTCTCCTCTGTCATTTTGCCCCTCCTTGCAACACCAAGAAAACTGAAAAAAGTGGAAGGAAGGAAAAAAAGCCCAAACACCTTCCTCTGATGGGGGAAAGGAGAATAAGAGAAGAAGGGAAGATTTCAAGCAGTTTATAGACACTTAGCCCACAAGTACCAGGACATGCTGGCTTATCACTATAGAGAGGGCAGAGTCCAACCCCTGCTGCAAGGCGGCATGAGCACATGTGCTGGGGACAAACCCCCTGCTTTGCTCTCCTGTGGAGGGACCTGGATCTGACCCATGGGTTGTGGATAGTTCCTGCTGGAGATCACAGCCCTGCTCATTGCTTGTACCTTTTCAACCAGCCGACAAGTTTCTATCTGCAAACAGTCCACAATTGCAAGAGGAGCTTCACAAACTGGCTCTTCATCAAACACACACATGAGAAGTCCTGGGCTGTCCCTGCCTCCACGGTGCAATGACACGGGGATGCTCAGAGTTGACAACCACGGCTTTCTGGGAGAGCTGGCAACTGCCTAAGCCTTCCTCAACACTGGTCACCAGGCATGGCTTCCTATAAACTGCCTCTTGCTGCCATCCAGAAGCTCACAGAAAATCCTCAGGAGAAAGGGAAGGCTTTTGTCTCTAGAGAGAAAATATTAAGTTCCTAATAGACAGCATGAAGCGTCAGAGCATTCGGAGTCAGGATAGGAGGAACAGTCATTGCCATAACCTATTTGGCTGGCCCCAGAAAGCCAGGAAGAAAGGAGAGGTCACCGACAGAAGTGTGTGTGTGTGTGGTTGGCCTCCAAGGAAGTGGGGTTGGGGTCGGGGAACCTACTCCACACTGGTGGCAGTGGAAAGTCAGCACAGCTCCAGTGCCAGAGCCAACAGCGACTGCCACAAATTCATTTGAACCAAAACCACAGCCAGACAAAATAAGATGTAAACACAGAGGTGGAATTTTCACCTCTGTCCCCACAGTAGCAAAAATTCTCACTGATATCACTGATAGTCTCAAGCAGCAAAGGGCTTCAGGATTTGCCTCCAAAAATGCAGACAGTTTTCAATTTAATAAGGCAATGTTGTTCTGACACCATCTTAATCAGATAAAGGGCAAAGGATATATTTAAGAAATGTTGAAAATTATAATATTTTTTGAACTTTTACATTGAAACAATGAACAAGAAATGGTAACTTTTCAGCCCAGAAGGGTGACGCATGCTTTGAAAAACGTGTCTTTTCAGGAGTTATGCACCAACCCTCAGTTTATAGTTGGAGGAGCCACTCGAACAGATGTCTGCCAAGGAGAGCTGGGTATGTACATCACTTCTGAATTTTGTTTTGTAAGAAGAAGAAGAAGAAAAAAAGCTTAAAGTTCCTCATACACAGTCCATTTTATTGGCTATCTCCCATCCATAGTATGGAGAGAGGCAGATAGCCAAGAGCAGGACTTGCACCCGAGCATTGCTGCCCAGGACAGGGTACGTGGGCTTGTAAAGAGCTACGCCAAACCTGGGAGACACCAAACTGTCTCCTGGAGGTAGGAAGCAAATTATCCCTTAGTGGAGAAGACTGGCTTGCTTTTCACCTCCTGAGACAGAGCTGGACACCAAACTGACCATGAGAGCACTTGCCCTGAAGCAAGAGTCTGGGCTTCATGCCTGTCCCAGGAAGAGCAGCTCCAAAGGCTCAAGGGACACTGGGGAAGTTTCACCCTGTAGCCTAGTCATTAAGGATTTTTAACTGGGGGGCAGAGCAAGTTCTAGCCACAGATTTACACAAAACAAATACACAATAACTAGGGAGCAGAGCAGAAAGTGGTTTGATACGGGGGCTGGGGTGATGCCATGCCTTTTCATGTCAAGCAGGATGGCTCCTCTGCTTGCAGACATCAGTTAGAAACAAGGAACACATTATAAAAAAAAAAATATGAACGGAGCACATAAACTTTGTAATGCCATCCACAGCAAGCAAATAGTTCCAAGCCCTTCATACTGAATGCTCTGTGCAAACACAGCCAAAAAAGGCAGCATTGCTCAGCTCCCAGATCAGGGGCTGATGCTGACAAGACGTCTGTCAGAGAGCCCTCATCCTCTTCTGGACATCCATCACAGCGAAACTTTCTTACTTGTTTTTCTACAATGCATGCTGTTGTCTAAGCAGAGCTCCTGTGCAAGCAGCCAGAAGGGAGCTGCAGGGGGGCTTTATTCCCCCTTCGAATAGCTGCAGCAGCAGCCTTCTTCCCTGCCTGCCTCGCTGATAAGATCCAGCTGCAGAAGACAGCAGCAGCAACCTCTCCTGACTACATATAGAGGCAAGAAGGCTGAAACTCTCATAATGAGAATTTGATGGATTAGACACAGAGAAATCAGCTTTTCTCCCTCCTGCGCTGCTTACCGCAGTACTCCTGACCTTACCAGTCTTCTAGCCCATCCGTTGTACAAATGAGATTCAAACAATTTCTGCAAGTCATTGGCAGTAAATAATACCAATGCCGGTCCTGTAAACAAAGCACCATTAGAGCAATTGCTAAAAAATTCCCCAGTGTGTGGGCCTGCACTTCAAATGCTAAAAATAAGATGCCCAATCATATACTTGCTCCAGGATATTTATTCAGCAGATGCTGGAACAGAGGTATGGAAATAATTTACTGTATTTTAAGAAAATGGTTCAGATAAGTAATAAAAGAGACATTTCTTGTCACCTCCAATTTGGGAAGTTTCTATTATAGCATAAAAAAATAAAGCTCGTATGCCTGAAGTAAAACCTCATTTTCCTTGTCAGTTTACAAGTTAAAGGACAGAAGAATATTACCTGCTCTTGAACTAGAAGAGGTCAATGCATTATTTGTGTTAAGCCTAGAAACTGAATGCAAATACCCTGAGATGCTTTTTATTTCTACCACCTCCTGAATGTCTCTGTGGAGCCCCAGTCCTTTGTGGTAAACAGGCTTTCATTAGAGAGCAGTGCCAAAAATCCACCCAACAACAGAACTGGACCCAAAATCCTCAGGTGAATGTGGGGACTGTGCCCGCCTGGGGGCTTTCCCAAGCCAGCCTTCATTGGGCACTACCCCAAGTGCTGGTCCTGAAAGTGACTCCTAAACCTAGAAGAAAAACCCCAATATCCAATTTTGGTTTTGTTAGGAGCTTCCTTGTCTCTCTCAAAGAGTAAATAATCAAAGATAACCCAATTTGTTTCTGCAGGGCTGCTTACAATCACTTCTACGCACACTGACCCTTCACAAAAATAAACTTCAGAATATAGGCATGGGACTTCCCTTTTAGTGTTCAGGTATTTGCTTTACATCTCTGAGGCATACCATGGTTTTTTGGTATTTGATCCAATACCTTGAATATCAAAGCCCTTGCTGCTAAAGCCCTCATGTAAAACACTTCTAGTGAAACAGACCCTGATTATATATTTACATAAGCCTTGTATGTGAACTGTTAACAATTCCTTTAGGGACATAGAGCCTACTTTTAATAATCTTCTCTGACACATTTCTTTTATTTTAAAAATACCGCTGCAGGTCTGGGTTTATATGAACAAAAGGAACACAAAAACCTAGAGTTAGTCTCACTCCATTAAACTTATTTCTTTGACAACAGTGTAAGCTAGATGAATATCAGCTTGGGAAGTTTGACGGGAACTTGAAAGACTTGAAATATTTTAAACGTTCTTTGAACCATATCTTTTTGATAGCCCAGTAACAACTTGAAATGCAGTCACATACTCTTAGTTATTAAAGGTGACTTATGAAGCTTTCTTGCAGCTATCTTAATAAGCTAACTCCAGAATTGTTTGCAGCAGGTTTTAAGAAGCAAATGGCATAAATTTAATTTAAAGAATATTAAAAATATTCACACCTTCTCAGTTAATATTAGCTTTCAGACCCACACCATTTATATTCATGGGGCACCTTTCGTTGTGAGGGCTCAGAGGGTGCTCCCAGCACTGCGGGTCCCTTGGCCTGGGCTGGAAGTCCCCTGAAGTCAATGCAGATGCAGCAGTTCATGCCAGCTAAGGAGCCCACCCCATGCCTGCTTTGTGCGCATCTTGTCTTGGGGCAGATTTGAGAAGATTACGGGTAGGCTGGAGAATAAACCAAAGCCTTCCAGCTCTGGGATAGATCTGATACCTGTTGAAGGAGCCTTTGGAGCTCCTATGGGTTGGAGAGTGCTTAATAGCACTGGGTTTGTTCACTTATTTTGCTATACACATTAATATATGGCCCTTCTGATGTTCAGTCATGTGGGCCTGGGGTATTGGAGGTCCTCGTTCTAGCAGATATATCCCTTAGACCTCAAAAAATACATTCACTGACAGCTCTGAAACCCCAAAGAGAAGAAAGCCTGTTCCTTTGCTGGGTGTTCCTTTGCCTTTCTGTACACAGCTGCAGAGCTTAATTCACATCCATAGAAAAATTTAGGAAGCTTTATTTAGAAATCTCAAAGCAGGAACAGCCTGCACCGCCAGATATCACAAAACTAGTGGGTCAGTACTTCCTTGATGTCTGGTAGGATGCCCCAGGTACAAGCTCTGAAGAAGGGCTTCCAGCAGAGACTAAAGCTGAGAGTCAAATCTGCTCGACAAACCGGGAAGCAAGAGCCACAGTATTGTATCTGGATCCCTTCTGAACACCAGGCATTGCTGAAATAGCAACAAGACAGAGCACAGTCAGGACAGAAATACCTCTGTCCAGTTAGATCTTGGAACCAGACACCTGGACTTTTGGCTTAAACTTGCCATCACTAGGTCAATTTAAGAGTTTAGATGTGCTGAGTCTAGACACTTTGTTGGTAGCTAAACAGAAACGGAGCACAGCTCTGTAGCAACTGAAACTAATCAAATTTCTCATTTATTTTATGGCCTCTGAGTGCAGTGCGCTTGGGTAAACATCATCAATATAGAGGAGTCACTCGGCTCCCAGGTCACCAAGGATTTGGTATTCTCTGCAGCAATTCGATTATCTCTCTAAACCAGGAGGTGCCTGTGTCGTGCTGAGAACATGAGCCACCTCGCTACATCTGTGAGCGGCAAGTGATTTTATTTCAAGCACACTAACAGTCAAAATTATTCTCCAAGATCATATATACACACACACGCATGCACACAAAGGGAGGCACAGCTAGGCTTCATGTTTACCCTTTCCACCACAAACTCAAGGGCAGAATTGCTTATTTCAAATAATAAAAAAAAACCCAAACCAAAACAAAAACAAATGCCAAAACCTGCACTTTACCAAGATTACGAATAACTTCAGACCCAGGAATCAAGCTGGCTTCTTTTCAGCACATTCAGCAGCAGCAGTAAACACTGTAATTGGCACTTGTCTGAAACTTTTGTTCATGAAATATGAGACTGAGCAGAAAGCAGTGTATGTGCCTGGAGGTGATTTAGCCCTGTAGGGCTAATGCTGAGAAGACTTAAAAAAAATTTATTTTCATAAGCTAAAAGGCTACCACTTTGAATGTGTACAGTGAGCAGAAATGCTTTTTGATGTCATTTTTCTGACTATAACTGTATTGGAAATACACTACGATTAAATACTTCATTCATTGAGAAATTGGCCTCATTTCCTCTCCCTCCAAAATGTCACTTTTTAGGAAGGGAATCAAATAGTTTCCTCACAGTTGGAAAGATGACTTATAAGCTGGAGCTGAAACAGGACAAGCTCGACTGGTCACACACAGGCTGCCTTTCTAGGGAGCTTGTGCTGTTGCACTATCCCGTAGGCACCACCAAAACTCTGAAATTTGCTGATGGCAAAATGATTTTGAACTTTGAAAAAAGGAACACATACTGTCACCTTGTACTTTTTTAGTACAAGTATATCATCCAGTAGGGCTGAGAAACCTTATTAACAGGCCAGGATCCCATTGTGGTGTACCAGAAGATGAGAGGCAACCTGTGCAGTTTAGGCTCCATCCTGGATGCTCCTTGATACAGACAGATTCCTGCACCCTCTTCAATTTGTCTGAAAGCCAGTATCACAGGAACCTGAATGTAATGCATCGCTTGTTATATAAAGATGGTCCCAAACCATCTGCATCTAGGCACCCCATGCAAACCTTCCTTTTTTTTCAAGTTACCGCACAGCAGCCAATTCCCAGCTGGTTCCTTTTGGAGGGAACTTGTTCAGCCACAAGCTTACCCAAAGATATTAGGCCCCCAAGTAAAGCTTAGAGATAGGACTCTGCATTGCTCAAGGCAGGCATAGCTATTTTGAAGGCCAAGTTCCCTGCTGAAATTCTTCCAGCACAATTCTTTCCATGCATGCGTTGGGCAGACTTGCCCCTCATGCTTCCCCAGGGGGTTAGATTGCACAGGGTGTTTGCAGGAGGCAGAAGTGCCAATGCCAATGTCACTCACCCTCCCAGATGCTAAGAAGTTAATTCATACCGTAAGATGGCTTGTAAAGGATTTCACGCTGCATTTGGCATCTTGTGAGGTTTAGATTCTGAAATTGTTTAGTTCTGAGTCAGGGAAGTAAATAACACATTTAAGGAAACCCCTCTCATTTCAACTGATTCTTCCGCCTAATTGTGCATTAAACACACACTATCCTCACAAACCCCAGAGTAGTTTCCCCTTCACTGGCTGTAAAAACGTGGAAACCCTTCCAGATGTTGCACATCAGGAAAGCACCAGCTCATCACAGCTGTAGACCTTCTGTGGTCTCACTGGAGGTGGAGAGACACAACAGAGACACCAGGACCCCCACCCTACCACCTTCTCAGAAATAGTTGTCTATGCTTCACAGCACACCAGAAACAGCCAGAGTAGCAAAAAAAATCTTAAGTAGTTGAAAAAAATAAGGGCTTCAGTTCTAACTTTCAGGTTTTTAATCTTCTTCCTCTGAACAATCATTCCCTAGACTTATCACCATTATTTCTACCTCTCCATGAAAAAGCAGAAAATATAACAGCATAAAGGCATACACATGGACCAAGAAAATCCTGAAAGAAATAGATACAAAGCAGGTCTGAGTGTTCTCAGTCTCATTTTCCTGCATCTACATTTTTCTTGGGAGAGAAGGTTCTTAATGCTTTTCTTTTCCCCACCTTGTGCTCTCCTAATTTTGCTTATTTTTTACATAGGTGCCTAAAGCTGGGAGGAACCTTCCAGGCCAGTGAGTCAAGCCCTCTCCCACAGAATACAAATTAATCTGTAAAATAATTATGTTGAAAATAAGCTTGAGAAGGTTTTTGCTCATAGTTGTTCTAGAGGTTAAGGCTTTCAGACTCTCATCAGCAACTTCTTCCTATTTCCAGTTTAAATATCTCACAACCCCTTTAATTTATCTTTTTTTTTCTATAAAAGAAATCTTACCTTGAAGTAAGAGCTCTTAGCTCAAGCACCTTGACCTGCCTCACACTTCCTCTTCAAACTTCACTTGGGTAGGATGAGCAGGACAAATTTTTCTAACCTCTTCTCATAAAAAGTGCAGATAGGCGTAGAGAAGCAGGTAATCCAGCCATTTTCTACTCCCTTCCAGCCTGAATGTTCTTTTTTGAATGTAGCAGCCAAGATAACACAGAGCTATCCTAAGGGAAGGCTTGAGCAGCACCTCACATACTAATACCACATTTTCCCTCCTCATTGGAAACACCTGAGCTGGCATGGTGGGTAGATCACGCTTTTGCACCCATATCCCATCAGCCAGCTTCGGTGGTTACCAGTCATCACACCAGGGGCACTTCTTTACAGGTGTTTCTCAAGTCACCGCTTGCCTAACTGGGAACAGCTGGGTCTCACTCAGCTCATAGGAGGCAGTTGGGTCCCTCCCAGTGGGGTACAGGCAGCAGAGAGCCCACAGCACCAGGCAAGTCCCCCCATTTTACCTTTACAGTTACATTTGTCATGGCACTAAATCATAAAGCCCAAGTCAATTTGAGGAGTTAACTAAGATATTAAATCATGCTCTAGATTAAACTCTTTCCTCGGTTCCTCCGTTAGCTTATCTCTGCTGAAGCAAGGGCTGTTCTGCCAATTCCTTCTGCAGAACATGCACCTGCACAGAGAAACTATGTCTTGGCACATTAATCCACAGGGAACCAGGAAAACGTTAGCAGCTTCAGAGCAGCTTTATTCTCCTAGACTTTCTGCACACCTTAGAAATAGCACCGAACCACAAAAGCTCTGTCTACTGTTTGCAGTATGCAAATACCGTGAGAAACCCATGAGGTGCCGCTTTCCCAGGGGCACCCAAACTCCAATCTACAACAAGCAGGTAACAGCCCAGCAACCAACTCCAGCTGCGGACACCCAGCCTGCAACAAAGGTTGGGTGTGCCCATCCTTTCCAGCATAAGGAGTGGGACAGAGAAAGGACTCACCTCTTTCCAGAGTTCCCAAAAGACTTCAGCTTCCATTAGTCTCACGGGCAATTCTGTAGCAATAGCTCCAAGTGCTGGTTTGAATTCAGACCTTCAAAGAAAGGGCTAAGAAGGAACAGCTGCCCAAATGCTCCTGCTATCTATCAAATCTCCAAAAGGATGGGACATAATGGTGTAAGGATCAGTTAGGCAAAACATTATTTGTTAATGAACTTTTCTGCCATGTAACACATGTGTTTTTAGGTGATTGCTGGCTCCTAGCTGCCATTGCATCTCTCACTTTGAATCCAGATGTTCTGCACCGTGTTGTTCCCAAGGATCAGAGTTTCCAAAACGACTATGCTGGGATCTTTCATTTCCAGGTACCTATATGATCAAGGTATTGAGAATAAAGAGCAAAATACTAGTATTTAGCTAAAAGCATCTTTTTAAAAATGTTTGTCGCAGGCTAAATATTAAAGAATTGAAGTGTGTAAGTGAAATTGGTGGGGGGCGAGGGGGGGGAGAAAAGAAGAACAAACTTAAATAACATTAAATGATACCTGCTCACTGGCTAGGTTCTGCTGTCTCACAGCTGATAGGGCTCTGGTGAGTCATACAGGTTTGGAAAACTGAGCCAAACTGTCAAGCTGTATGAGTCAAGCCAAACTCTGTCCCTGATGTCTGTCGCGAGTGAATTCGGGCTGATGCGGTTCCTCCCCATTCCCTTCCCTGTCCACCGCTTTGCCTGGATTTCCTTGCCCGCAGCCCCAGCGTGTTGGGACTGAGCTAGCTTGCTTTGACTACAGGTTAGGCTCTGCTGTGAGCAGTATGGATTCACCCTGCAAAGCTAAAAGAGCTGTTTTGGCAAGGACAGATGTTATGGAGCACATCCTATCCCTTCTACCAGCTCATCTCAGCAGAGGGGTTATTGGGTCAATTATCTTCTTTCCTTTCAGGGCTGCCTCAAACTCAAGATTAAATGTTTCAAGTGCTCAGGCAAAAAATCGTATTAGCAATGTTTCACACATTTCCCAGTATTTTCAGAAGGGATTAGCGCTACTGAGAGCTTCCCCTTTGGGTGACCTCTCCTTGCAGCATTTTTACAGGGTCGTTGTTTTTCTTCCCAATGGACTGGGCCTTAAAAGAGCAGGGAAGAAGAGACTTCAGAGTATCCTGTCTACACACGAGCTTTCTGGACTCTCCACCATGCAAGCTCTGCATAGAGTACAGATAGTGTTCCAGATGTTACGTGCAAGAAGTTGTTGCTAATATTACCTATCCGCAAAACTTCAATACAGCATTAAGGAGCCTGCCCAGCACTTCACAGGGATGGGAAGAGTTTGCCTCTCTTACAAGGGAGAGGAGTCCAACATGGGAACGAACCCTGACGTATCCAGGGGGAACCGGTGACAGGTGAAGGGGTAGGAAGATGGTAGTGCGGAGCTATTATGTGCACACCAGCCCTCATCATCTTTTCCTTTCTTCTTTTCATCAGTTCTGGCAGTACGGGGAGTGGGTGGACGTCGTGGTGGACGACAGGCTGCCCACCAAGAATGGGAAGCTGCTCTTCGTGCACTCAGAGGAAGGCAACGAGTTCTGGAGCGCGCTGCTGGAGAAGGCCTACGCCAAGTACGGTGGCTAAGCAGGAGGCAGCACTCCTGGGTGTGCAGAAGTTGACTGCCTGGGTGATTGTGGTGTTAGACACACCACTCTTCACTCAAATGCTGCCTCCATTCCAGCCATTTTTTACAGTCTCCTCTAGGCCCATAAAGGGTGTTGCCAACTGTCTTTTCAAGGGGTTTTAATTCTGGTGCCCCAGGTCACACTGATGATCACAGGGACTAAGTTATACATACATTATATATGAATTATTACTAAATTATAAGCCCTTCTTTCTGCAGTGCCAGTGCTTACAGGTGGAGATGGCCCCTCGCACAGCTCTTGTCATCTCTCTCACAGGCTGAATGGCTCTTATGAAGCTCTCACAGGAGGGTCCACTATGGAGGGCTTTGAGGATTTTACTGGAGGCATCTCGGAGTCCTATGACCTGCGGAGGGCTCCTTTGAACCTGTACCAGATCATCCAGAAGGCTCTGAGAGCTGGGTCGCTGCTTGGCTGTTCCATCGATGTAAGAGACTGTGGCCGCTTTACTCTCCTCACTCCTCTTCTCGGCGCTCTGGTCTGTACTGTAACAAAAGCTCGGACTAGTGTTAGACATAGTCAGGAAGGTCTAAATTAGGAGCAAACTACAATTAATGGGAGAGTTTTATTGATTTCAGTTATAAAAACTTTGGATAAGGTTCTAAATAACCAGCTCTCATCATGCCTCTCTTTACAAGACAGCGTGTGATAATACTTTGAGCCGTGAACTGGGGACTGGTCTTCCTGAACTCCATTTTCATTCTCTGAGTATCTTTTTTCATTCATATTCTGTGTAATTTCAGCTCCAGACACTCAAATGCCAGAGGCAAACTCTTTGAGACACTTTGTTGTAGCCTGTAGTCTGACTCTGGCTTTCTCTTAGGTTTTCAATCCTAAAGATCATTGACGTGTAATACAAACCCTCTCAAGTTACAGATGGCGTTTGTACATGTTTTGGAAACTCCACGCCTTGCACATCCTGTTTCATTACCTTGTTTGAAATCCTGGTTCATGGTATATAGGATTACCAGAATTCAAATACTGGTATGCTGGTTCTCAGCTGAGGCAGGGTGGACCTGAGTTCACGTGAATGTGTCTTTGCTGGTGACTGGGTCTGCTATCTGACCTGGGAATTGGATTTGGATTTAGATTTAGATTTCATGGTACATTCTTGAATCTTTGCTGCACTAGGACTGCATACTTAGGGCTATGAAGCTGTGGTGGTGAACTTCTGCTGTGGATCTCACCTCTATTTAATACACTTTGCATCAGGAATATTGATATTCAATGTGCATACCACTTTGAATATCTTCCCCCATATTAATTTGCTCATGAAAGCTGTGCTTGTACACAATATATAATCCTAATGTGTATACATTTATTGTCCCAGATAACTACTTCAGCTGACATAGAAGCAATCACAAGTCTGAAGCTGGTAAAGGGACACGCGTACTCTGTCACTGGAGCAGAAGAGGTAAGCCAGCCTCTCCAGGGCTCATCCAGCCTGGCTGAAACTTTTACTCTTGCCATCATACAAAACACCTTGGCATTGCAATATTGCGGTGCCCTCAACTTCCTTATGGCTTTCTGTGACTCACCAAATCAAAATGTTGCTAACCTTCTTACAGAAGAAGGAGATACCTGTAGTACTCAGCCAGGTCAGAACCTCTGTACTGGTAGTTACGCAGAGTGCACTGTGCAGTCTGCAACTTGCATTGTACCAGCAGACTGGAATGCAAAAGATAAGGTGAGCCAACCTGTTACCGAACGGGAGGGTATGGAAAGGAAAAACAGGAGAGGAGGCAGCTGTTTCCCCACGTGTTCCTACTGCATGAGGTGGCAGCACGCACTTTGCCGATGAGCGCTAATGGGAATGAACTCCCCCATTAGTCTCAGCTTCACACTGAGGCTAGGTTGCTTCTCTGCAACTGGAATCATTACAGAGATGTCCATGCCAAACAACCTCTTTCCAACCTTTCTGTGTTTTGTGACGTCTCCTGCTTTCGAGGACGTAGATATTCTGCTGTTTTGTAGCTGTGTTTTTCCTTGCAGCTTGCTGTCACTATACGGAATGGTGAGTGTTGCAGCTGATGGCTCACTTGGTGGCACAGGATAGTGTACAATAAGGGTGGAAGGGATCTAGGGGTCTTTTAAGTATTTCAAATCATAATAGACTGCATCACTCAAGTATAAATTGTGTTTTATCCTGCCTGAAAAGCAACTGCTCTGTGATGATTGGAATAATGGAAGTGCTCAGGCTCTGTTTGTTGTGGATCTTTCAGGTATATTATCGAGGACGGCCAGAGAAACTGGTGAGGCTTAGAAATCCCTGGGGTGAAGTGGAGTGGACTGGAGCTTGGAGTGATAAGTAGGTTTTTATATGCCTCCGCTTCTCTCTCTTCAGTGTATTTTGGTATATTTTAAAAATTAAATTGGCACTATGCAGTTAATCCAATCACAAAGCACATTTAGGAGAGATACTAAATCAGCTGGAATAAAACACTATTAATTTATTAGCAAGGTTAGATATTGATCTGTTCTGCCCCATGGACATTCTTCACTGCCTCAGGCAGAGCCTTCTAATAAGAGAGAGCAGCCCATGTTTTAATTGTGAGCAGCCCGATGCAAGCCATATCCAGGTTATTTTACAAGACAACTTTTCTCAGGTTGATCCTGCTGATGGTGCCAGGACCTTAGTAGGATATCCAAACCAATCCCATTCCTGGGAAATACACCAGAGCTAAGCTATTGTGCCTCTGCTTCAACTCTAAGGTTGCTGTGCTCTAAATCAGGCCAGTATTTGGTTTTTACTGGAGAATCTTGAAAAAATTAGGATGTTGACTCAACTGAAGACCCAGAAGTTTGAAAATCTATCAAAAGCTGCCCTGGAATCTCATGAGAACGGCAGTGACAACACCTTTTATTTTTATATTCAGAATAGCATGAATTTTACTTTCCTTTAGGCCATGGTGTTTTTTCACGCAATACTTTGAGATGTCAGTTTCCTGTCCTGACTGACTGCAATACTGGTGCTGATGCTGTATAACACTTAAGGATGGAAACCAGAGATAAAGATCAGAATTATTCTTACCTTTATCAGAGCTGCTTTGCTTAGCCCCAAGATAAGGTACTTCAGGCAGGCACACATGCCATGTCCTTATTTTCTTGCACCTGTTTTACCATGGGACAACCCTGCTGAGGCAGGTGCAGAACTGCATCGTCACGAGGGAGCAGATCAGAGCAGAATCCATCTTGCTGCACAGTAACGCCAGGATCGGAAAGAGGCAATGCTGTTTTCTACAGTACATTTTCTAATCCCATCTTTTTGCTTTCCTTTTCTTTGGTGACCCCAACAGTGGAGCTTATATAATTTCCCTAGGGCATCCCAACAGATCTTACGATGGAGAAGCTCTGCCCGACTTTCAGGCTGTGTGTTACCGAATTCAGCCGGTCTGCAATATTTGTACATTCTGGCACCTGGCAGCGACGATTCAATTTAAGGCTTGTTGCAAATGTGGTTGGAGTCTGATTCCAGCCCTGTCTAGTCAGGTTGCAGTGTGTATCACCACTGGGAGGGGCAGAAGGTCCCACTGTTGCAGAAATATGTCCTCCTTTATCCTCTGCAGCTGAAGACAGAGCCTAACTCTCTGATCTTGTAGAATAAAATACAACAACTGAGCAGCTTGCTTTTGTGCTTTGTTTGCAGTGCTCCTGAATGGAATTATGTTGATCCCAGACAAAGGCAGGCTCTGGATAAGCAAGTAGATGATGGAGAATTTTGGTGAGAATCATTCCGTTAGCTTAATCTTTTGGCCATTTTATGTGCCCGTATGCTTTTCAAGCAGTCCTTTTGGTTGGATGGAGAGAAACTGCCAGCACCAAGGGGGTTAATAATGACATGTGTGTGTGTTGTTAGCCTCTTGTTTATCTCCCTTCCCATTCAAATATTACCTTTTATTAGAGCTTGCATAACTCAGTGCTTATCCAAAATATAGAGACCAGATGGTAATAAAATTAATGAGGTGGCAAGAATGAACCTCAGCTGCTCTATATTTTTAGGTTTGTTTTTTTTTCTGCCTAAATGCTACACAATAATAAAAAAGTTTAGATTACCAACTTGGGAGGAGTCTGTTTACCCAGACCTATTGGAAAGCCCATCCCAGTTAGCTGATTATGTCAATCAGTACTGAATCCGTGTCACTCTGTCACAGACTGGCAAGATAAACACCCATCGTCTTTCAGTGCAATCAGCTCTGTGGGCCATGAGGCACTGGGAAATGAGAACAGACCTCTGCTTGCGGCATGAAGTGATCAAGGTCTGTCACTCATGCAAGCCTACTAGGAATGGTAGAAACAAACATTAACAATAGAATTAAAGCAAAAAAAAAGGCTGCGGCTGTTTGTCTACAGAGTGACTTTCATAAGGGCCAACTCTTACTCCCATTAAACGGCATCTCCTTGCACATTTTGTTCCACCATTTTTAGTGAATTTACTTATGAAGTATGAGGGATTGCCCACAGCTGGGGATGACAGAAAATGGTATGACCATTGTTACCATACAGTGGTATTACCATTGTTACATAATGTGTAACAGCCATTGAGAATAAACTCTCTCGAGGAGATACAGCTCATTCAGGGACTGGGAAATTTTGTTTCCCCAAAACTGGTTCCAAACTTCAGAGTTCAATTAAATGGGCTTTGGGCAGCTCTGTAGTACTGACATTTGCTGCCCTGTTGGGAGGGACATCAATTTTCACTTGCCTCGACTGTGGCAGGCTGATGGACTGACCCTGGTCTTTTTTGTGCACCAGGATGGCATTTTCGGATTTTCAAAGGCAGTTCACCCGCCTTGAGATCTGCAACTTGACTCCTGACACACTGACAAGCAATGAAGTCAATAAATGGGACCTGACCCTGTTTAATGGACAGTGGAGACGCGGTTCAACTGCTGGGGGCTGCCAGAACTACCAAGGTGGAGACCCAGCCAAGTGGGCACTTGGTGAAATACCTACACAACAATCCAAATAAATGCTTGGGAACCAGAGAGGGCTTCGGTGGGAAGGGCTCGGAGGTGCAGCTCTTTCTGCAGGGCTTAGATAATAAGCAAAATCTTGGCAGTCTAAGCCAAGATCTAATTCACAGTTATTTCCTCATTGGGGATTCCCAGCCCACTAAGCCTGTATTTTTTTTTTTCTCTGTCTGCTTTTCCTGCTTACATGGCTTTTGCTACTGACTGGAGTAAACCTCTGAAGGGTTGGTTAGGCCAGGAGAGTGTCACGGTTCAGTGGCAGTGCTGCTTCCCTTTCATTTTCAGGTTAGACCTCTGGAGAGGCTGTCTGGCATTTGGTCCTCTGGCAAGAATAACAGCCTCAGCCAAGGACGTTTCCTGGAGATAAATGTCTGGATGGAATTAATGATATCAGCTCCTCCCTGTTGCTCATTATTCCCCAGGAAACACCTTGGTGCTTTGGTTTGCCATGGCTCCAATTTATATTCAGCATAGCTGTGAAAACATAGAAACATATAATGTAATGGAAAGGACTGGAAAAACTCCAGGCAAAAGTCCATCCAAAGAGATATTATCTGTAATTCTAGTGACAGCTATCTTGGCTACAATGACAGCAAAATCTCCTCCTTTTTGTCTTGCCTTGGGAATTCTTAGCAACATACTGGACCAATCCCCAGTTTAAAATCCGGTTGGATGAACCAGATGATGACCATGAAGGGAGTCTGAATGAGCCATGCTGTACTATACTGGTGGGCTTGATGCAGAAGAACCGCAGGAGACAGAAGAGAATGGGAGAAGCGCTGCTTAGTATTGGTTATTCACTCTATCAGGTAAAGTTTGTTCCTGATTAAAGGCTTTATTTCCTGTTCTGTTGTGCTGGAAAAAATTAGCAGTGTGCTACATCTTGACATTCAGGACTACAGTTCAATACAAAATGGATTTTGTAAGATGATTCAAATCCTTCTCTCATTTCTTCCTGACCCACATAGTATGGGAAGATTTAGATAAACTTAGGCTCAGTTTTTGTCCCACTTTAACAGGAGAGCAGTGTAAAATTAGAGGCAATAAGTTAGCAACAGTCTCATTGAGAGCCTTCTCTTACAAAATCTGAATGGGGGCAGGCTCAGGGTGCCTGGCAATTCCAGATAAGTGTTTCTGATTACAGCCTATCATCATGCTCTGTAGTCACTTTTTAAAAAAAATTATTTTTCCCTTGTATTTGACAAATTGTTTTGATTTGTTGTCTACTGTGCTATTGTTCTGTTTCAGTAATTTTTAGGGTTGGTTTTTTTTTATTCTCCCAGTGTTGCTTCTGTCTCTAAAAATATAACGTAGGGAAAAAAATCTACAGTGTCACCTCTAATTTCTGTGATGTGAGGGGAGAGAAGTAAATATAAAAATTTCCAACCAGTACTATCATTCCCAATATCTTATCTAGAGAAAAGATATTAAAGGTTGGGTAGATTCCATTGGATGAAAGATCATTAACCAGCACAGGTGGGAGCAGATGGGAATGGCTGACTTTTGCTAATGTATCTTGTGGAGGATGGTTCAAAACTAGGAAAGGTTTTCCCTAGTGCCTAAGTGTCTGTATGCACAAATGGTTCTCACCAAGCAGGTTTCTGAGTTGCCATCTGCTGGTGCCAAGCACCCTGGCCTGCTGGTATCCTGAATTTGCACATTAAGGATGTTTGTCTGCTCATACCACTGAGTACAAAGCTGGAGAAGTCATCAGAGCTAACTTCAAAAGCTCTTTTCAGACTTGGGAGAACACTCTCTTTGGCTCCCACTGGAATCTGTTATCTCAAGACAACTAATTGCTTTTAGAAAAGCTACCTTATATTTGGAGGTACCAATTAACATAGCAATTTAACTAATTTAAGAAGGGCCAAATCTTGAAATTTGTTACTTGTTATAATTGTCTTTACAACAATATCCTCATCCTCAGGCTGATTGCTAATGATCGTAGCCTTATATTTTCATCATAATCCAGTAACAGTAGAGTAGTAGATTTTGGTCTGCTGTAATAAATTCTCAGTTTGGTTTTGGTTAGCAAAGTGGGGATAACTTGCTGACTTTCCTGACTGAACATTTAAAGGCTTACCCAAATATTTCCAACCAATAGTATCATTCACAACACTGTATCAGGAGAAAAGCCATTAAGTGTTGTACAGATTCCTCTGGATGAAGATCCTGATTTTCCTTTGGAACAGCTGTAGCACAAGCTAGAACTTCATGTGTAACTGGTACTACATATGTGGTTGTTGTAAATGAAAATGAATAAAAAAGTGTCTGAAGGAGGTTTTATCTGATTTTTTCTTCCCCCGTAATGATAGGTGCAGATATGTACCAGCCCTTTAATATTGTCTCTTTCTCTTCCTTTCAGATTCCTCGGGAGGTATGTAATCTCTGGTGAAGACTTGCAGCCTCCAGATGGGCACCTCCTGTTGCACTGGACATTTTAGCTACTAGGAAGACTTCTTCCTTACTAATGACAGCTCTTCTGGAGAGCTTTGTTCTTGGATCACTGGATCCATATCTCAAGTTCTGAAAAATAATTTCCGAGGGACTGGGGCACAAGGCTTTATTGAAGGCATCTGAGTCCCAATCCTGACTTCATTTATACATGTTGAAGTTTGGCTTCCACTAAGTTTGTGTAACAGAGGTCAGAATCTGTCAGTACAGGTGAAGGCAGAACAGTACTCTAAAACTGAGAAAATGTAGCTAATGTTGTTTTGAAGAAGTGCCAAACTCTGTGGATCCATTCCTTTTCTAGTTCTGAGCTGGGGCTCCTGGTAATGAACAAACCCCGCTCAACCTTTCCTAATCCTTACAGATGTCAATACTGAGGTAAAGAGACTTTTCACTCCTGAAGAAAGAGACCCCAGGAGCGTCTGGCAGTCAGAAAAGCCTATACTCATTACTGAGGTCCAGCAGCCTGCACTGCCAATTTTTCCTTGGCTTTTCAGCCCTTATCTTTTCTCTCAGTAAATGAATGTGTGGTCATGGAGCAATTACTGTGTTCTTTTAACAGCCTTGCAGATGCAAAGGGAAAATGAACTTTATATATTGAAAAAGATATGGATCTGACTTCTTAATCTTTGCAGTCTCACTTGGGTTAAGATTGAGTGGGGAGAAAGGATGGGGTTGTTGAATAAATACCACATACAATCTTATCTTCAGAACAAAAGAGGAAAAAGCCCCGTATTTTTCTACAGTTTACAACAGAAAAACCGAATGATTATAAAATGCTTGATAACATCTTTGTATGCTCTGATCTTAGACAGCCAGAAATCTTATCCGTATGCAATGTTCCTCGCCCTGTGTCAACCACACAGCACTTTTTGTGGATCATTGAATCACACTTTTTGAAAGACATCCCTGTGGAGCAAAAGTCATGAATAGGAGGTTTAAAGCAGAGATGTTATTCTTACACTACTGTTTCTTGTTACATTGGTGGGTTTTTTTGAAGTATTAAGTACTATTTTCCACATAATCCAAAGGAATACTCTTAGTACTACTAATAGAAGTTGGGTAAATCATCTAATGTGGCCCCCAAAAGTCTCACCCTTGTGACTGCTGTTGTGTCTGTTTACTATTATTTTCTGTCTGTTTAAATAAATCAGAGACTACAAGTCCTAGGCAATTAGAAGATCTATCCCATACTATAAATTGCTCAAAAACATTCTGAAATTTAAATTTGTTCACAAACAGCCTGGGAAAGCAGAAAATCCTCAATACACGGGTGACTTAAGTACCCCTGGTATGAGTTTGACTAGATATGAGCACCTATTATGATCTTTTTGTTTATTTTATATCACAGATTGTAAAGACACATGTGAAAAGATAATCTTTAGAAAGGAAGATACTTTCCCCTTCTAATTATCTGCCTGACTGTTTCCCATGACAGAAGCCTGGTGGTTATCTTTTATGCCATCACTCGCAGATTTATTATCTTACTCTAAGAAAAAACTTGAGATTACTTTAAAGCACTGAAATTGAAACAAGGTGGATGGATTACCAGTGAATTGTCAAATGGTTTCTAACAAAAACCCATTTCCCACAGCTGGAAAATAACACAGATATTCATGTGGACCGTGCTTTCTTCGCAAGGAACCAACCAGCAGCTCGATCTGATCCTTATGTCAACCTGCGTGAAGTCTCCGGCCGCATGAAGCTGCCCCCGGGAGAGTACCTCATTGTGCCGTCCACTTTTGAGCCTTACAAAAATGGAGAGTTCTGCCTGAGAGTTTTTTCTGAGAAACAGGTTAAAACACAGTGCGTATCTCCTCTGTAAAGCCTCTTCTGCTGGTGAGGCACATAAAGGAAAAGGTTAGATGTTGCATCCACATCCCATGCTCAATCTTTTCCTTTAACCAGCAATACAGGCCCATTTCTAGGACCTATTTTCTTACGTAGTCTGCAGTATGTGACACACGCATATCCATGGTAGAGAGTCACGGCTCTTCAAATGGCCTCCAGCAGGCACTCAAGTGGTAACAAGATCCCTCAGGTCTGTGAAGTAGAAGTTTCCACAATTAAAGAGTGCAGGATTTGGGAGTATGAGGATGAGGAGATGGTTTTAAAAAGGGTTGCATCAATAGCAGCCACTGAATGCAAAAACCAGGAGTCTGGCTACAAGACAAGAACAACAAGGCTGGATTTCCCAAGGAAAGAGGTGGGACAAAGGTATAGGAAGCAGGAAACCTGGGGGCTTGTCCTATGCATTTGCTAACATCTTTTATTAAACCAGCTTGTTTTGATAATTATTTCAAGGGCAAATGAGAGACTTGTCATTTCTTGTTGTTTTAATTTTTTTTCTTTTTCCTTAGGACGATTGGTGATGTGGTATCTGCAAAACCATATGAGGTAAATGTCCTGACTGGGCAGATTATTGTGGCTTGGAAAAAAATTTTTTTTTTTTAAATAGACTTTTCTTTCATAATGTGGGGGCAAAACATGGGTGAGATTTTTATTTTTCCCCTGAGCTAGGATCACAGTATGTGTTTGTGCTCAGAAAAAATATTTTGTGCTTATGGGGATTCTTTACATATCTCCATGGCTTTCATGTGCATTTCATGTACCTGGGCCCATGTGGAACAGAAACTGCACCCTTGTAGACTGGGCTGTAACACCTTAAATTTTCCTTCCATCTTGTACAGCTAGGAGGTGGGGAGGGCACTCAGTGATCCTTTTCACAGAAAGAAATAGTCTTCCTCAAGCCCCAGAGAAATTCCAAAAGCAGACTTCCAAGGAACTGCTGAATTGCTACAGCCAGGTGCAGCAACATTTTCACTGCAGCTGTTTTATAAGACTAATTTGGTAGCAGAAGGAAACTTTTTTATCAGTCTTAGAAAGCATTTACTGCCGAATGAAGCCAGCCCCTGGCTGGTCATTGCTTAAGTAGTGTCTCTGTTTTGCCACTTCTGCAGAGCAAGTGTTTATGTCCCATTGCTGTAAATAGTCCCCTGTAAAGCTGCTTTACAATATCCACAGCTCGCTCTCTAGAGCCACCTTGTAAACCACAGTCTTGGTCATCTCTTTCCTCTAGCCTCGTGTCGATAACAAGGATATAGATGATGAGTTCAAGACTCTGTTTCAAAAGCTCTCTGGAGAGGTAAGTGGATTAAAGTGAAAGAAAAAAACTGGGACCTCTCTGTTATGATTAGGCAAATATTTGAGTTGCCAGTTCCTTTCACTGCCTAGTCTTCAAAAAACCAAGCAGTTCTTCCCTTTCATTAACTCACTCTTTCGGTTCAATTTATTTTACAATAGAACAGTTTTACTACATTGTTCCTCTTATTGGTACAAAATGTGATTTGTTCTTTCGGTAATTCAGGGCATGGAATAACTTTGAAAACAGGGGTGATGGGAGTGAGGACTGTGAAAATATTATCCCATGGTGAAATAAATTACCTGTGGAGTTAGCGTATAATTCTGACAATTGCCTAGTTGGCCAATTCCTTCCTTTTTGTTTAGAAGCCCCAGGAATCGGAAAAACTGTTGGCTGAACTTTTTCTCTATTTATTGTATTTGACAAACCTCAGTATCTACAAAGCTCTGCTGCGCTAGCCTGTGGCTGCCACGTCAGATTTTCTCTTAATGAACAGGTGGCCACTGGCACCGAAGAGGGAAAACATCTTGTTAGCGAGAAACACCTTTTTGAGTTTTGAGAGGGCAATTTTAGTATTGTTTGGCTGTAGTTTCCATAAGCCTGGAAAATCTCAAATGCTGTCCTGAACCTTTTCAGCTGAGAAAGAAGGCAGTCACCCAATTCAGTCAAACCTGCTAAAAAGTTAACATTTACTGGGTCATGTCACCATGGCGCCTAACAAGCAACTTATTTCCCATTTGAAAGGCTAGGATATATTAATGGTTTCTGAGGATCTCATCCATGTGATGTCTGATAGGCAAGGGAAAGTGTTACAAAAAAATCAAAGGTTTACATGTCTTAGATAAGGGTTGGAAGGAAAATAGTCCCTGGATGTCTGACAACAAATGAATATAGTTTGTTTCAAATAATTTTTGTGTTGACACCTAAAATATGCTTTCTGTCCAGGACTGTGAAGTGACTGCCATTGAACTTCAAACTATCCTAAACCGGGTTTTGGCAAAGAGTGAGTAACGCTATGTAGTTCCCACTGAATGGAGCTGAGGCACGTGCTGAAATGGCGAGACATAGAGTTGCTCTTTGGTCAGAGCGAATGTCTGGGCCTGGGTCCATCAGCGCACAGATGGGATTTGTGCTAGCAAAACCCAGCTCTATCAGCTAAGGGTGACGAAAAACTGGGGTTTTGTCTGCCCCCAGCTGAGTTTCTTCTGGCTTGTTGAACCCTAACATTGGGGGAAAAATTACCACCCAGTGCTCCCCTTCCAAGAGCTGCTAGCCGATGTCCCCCAGAGGTACTATATTCCCTGTATCTTCTTGGGAGGACCACCATAGGAAGGTATTATTATGCTGCTGCATAACTTCTGTGGACAGATGGAGACTTACCACCCCCAAAAGCAATAGCATCCCCTGCCCCTGTGCCAAAAAAAGCCATGTTAATCAGCTGAAGGGAAATAGTGGAAGAAATGGCAGAGCATTTACTTTACTAGCAAGATTTTAAGGTGGCTGACATCTCCCAGGTTGTCTGCAGAAAAAAAAAATGTCTGAAAGTATTTCTGACTTGGATTTTTACTTCCTTTTTGTACAGGAAAGGATATTAAAAGTGATGGTTTCAACATTAACACTTGCAGAGAGATGATCAGCCTTTTAGATGTATCCTTTGAACATAATTTCTGGATCTCCTTTGCAAAACTTCCTGACAAGATAAGCTAAGTTTACACTTCCAGCATCCAGGTGCATGGTTGGAGGTAGAAAATTCAGCCAAGCAGCTCTATCAGCTCAGGGTGGCAGAAACCTGAACCATTTGATAATCACCTGCTTCTCTCACCTGCTCTGCATCTCTTATTGCTCAAACTCTTCACTACGAATAGCAGAGAGGAGAAAGCAGCGGGGGGAAGGCTATGAGGACATGCTATGCCTCCCTCCATTCTCCATAGCTTGTGGGACACATGGGTGCTAGTAAGCTTTGTGCAGCCAAGGGAAAAGGAGAGGTCACCACATCTGCCCCAGTACTCCTTTGACGTGCTGGGACAGTAGCCAGTGCACTGGGGGGGGTCAAGCGTCATGCTGCCAGGATGACAGTAATGTTGGCTTCATGAGGCAGTCGTGTTGAGGTCAGCAGGGGTTAGCTGTGGATCTCATGGATCACCAGCTGTTAGGAGAAGTGATGCCTTTGCCCTACACTCCACAGCCTCCCAAACCCAACAGGGCAACTCAATAAGTACAGCATCACGAGGGCCAGCTCCTTGTTTCTGCGTGATTTCCCGTAGGAAGGGATGTTCAAGGCCCTGAAGGACACAGGGGGATTCTGTGTAGCCTACTATTGACTCTCTCTGTTCGCTTGCAGTTCCTGCCTCTGCTTTCTAACACTTGTCCACTGTGAGGCCAGTCCTTTGTTTCCCTAAGGGCTTTAATCTACTGTTAACTGTACAAAATGCGAGTGGATCTAACGGTGCTTTTATATTTAGCAATCCTATACGTCATTCCTTGAGAGCACAGATAGCCTAGAAATTCATGGCATGCCTTTAGCTAAGCAAATGTAAGGCTGTGGGCACGTCTGTGCGAGATGGAGGTGTACTACAGATGAGAATGAATATGGCATGAGATGACACTGTGATGAGTGATTTGTTTTTGTCGGAACTGGTAGCTCTCCAGTTTTGCTAAGGGTAGAGGGATTCTGATTTTTGAACCATGCCTTAACTTCCCCAGACCAACGGGACCGGCACCTTGGGACTTGTAGAATTCAAGACACTTTGGATGAAAATTCAAAAGTATTTGGTAACATAATGTTTCTGTCTCCCCTTCCCTCTCAGCTCTGAAGTACAGATTCAGAACTGAGATAGGGCTGAGCCACCACAGGCAGATATACTTGGAAGCTTTCCTTCTCATGGCTGGAGTTTGTTCCAGGGCTCAAAACCACCTTTGATTTAAAAAGACACAAGCAGATCCTCTTTCACCTTGGCTCCACCACTCTCCATAATGTGCAATACCGTATGGAAAGCCAGATTAACCCTCTGCCATTGCTGGCAAAGACAGCTCTCTGCTGCCTGCTGTATTAAAGCTCATATGAACATGTCTCTGCTGTTGCAATATGTTACATCACCAGCTGAGCACCAGCAAACACAAGCAGCACATATTTTTAGGACCTACAAAAACCTGTCTTGGTATTTTTTAAATCTTGTAGAAGCGCTGAATTATTTTTCTGATGGAGGATTTAATATGGCAAGAAGTGCATCCAGAATCAAGCACTCTAAAGGAAGGTCAAATTTGGACCTGCTTTGTTGACAGTATCCCTTTTGGGCAAGTCTGCTGCTATCGTGCTTGATGCTGGTCAGCACAGAGCATCTGTCCTGGAGGTTCATGAGGAGATGTTCAGCTCTCCTTCAGCCAGAGGCACCGGCTCTGTCCTGGGGCTGGTGTCAGCAGAGCAAGCCCCGAGAGCCAACTGCAGTTTGAGCTGTAGGTCTGGGTGTCTTCTAATTCTGGATAATAAACCTGCCGGCATCTGCCATCATGTCTGAAATATTAAGCAAAAAATGGACTTTGTCTCCTTCAGTGTTGGCCAAATGATAGGACATTTTCCTCAATGGCCTGACTGCCACCATGCAACATGAAGGCAGGCAGGCTGCCAGCCCATGGGAATGTGTTTCCCAGTCTGCCTTGCTTGCCAGTAGCTACTTGAAACACTTCCCTTGATCATTAACATTTCAAAGTGTAGGATCTTGGGCTGATAGGGGCTGCCCTGTCCCCACCATCAGAAGCCTGAGGCTCTGTCTGCACAGTAGGGTGATGGTGTGGACGCAGCAGAGGTAGGCACGAATGTCCTGGCTTTAATCTAGCTCCAGGAGCAGTAAGGATGGCAGGGCATGGCTGCAGAGTTGACTAGCAAAGCAAGGTTAAGCCTTAGAGCAGCCCTGATTATTTCATTCTGGCTGCTAACCCCGGTGAGCCTCACGTTGGCATGTCTTCACGACTGGTGTTGCCCAGCCATGAAAGCCAAAGCCTGCCTGCCAGTGCTCGCACCATTGCATCGCTGCACAGGCGTGTGCTGAAAAGCATTATCTGCATTCCCATGTTCCCCTCTGCTGCAGGCGATCTATAGGAAAGTGGACAGTGACTACTCTGGTACCATTGACTCCCATGAGATGCGCAATGCCCTCAGAGAAGCAGGTGAGTGTGCTGCTTGGAGACACTGTTGGGTCACTGCCGTTCTCCCACCAAACATCGGAAGAACAGTGGAGCCTTGTAGTGGCTTTGCTTCCCCCCATCTCCTAGATCACAGCATTGCCAGTGCCATTCTCCCTTTGTGACAGTCACATACCGCTCCATCGTTTTACTGTTATATACATCAAAACCCATCCTCTGTCCTGCATTATGAACCACTGATATTTTTGTCCATGCTGTGACTATTGCTTATCTCTCTGATTATTACTTGCTCTATTTTTGGCCTTATTATTTCCTAACCTAATTGTTCTTTTTCAGAGCTATGCCCAAATCCTCTTTTTTTTCCCCTTCATTTCCTCCCACAACCTTTCTCTCCGCCAGAGAAGGTGCAAGCCTGATCAAGGCATGCCCCAACGATATCCTCTCTGATGTGTGCTGCTCACTTTTGGGGCAGTGCTTGCCAGCTCAGGGGCATCTCGAGGAGCACTGTTTTTTTGATCTATCTTGTGCTCAGTGGAGTCTATGTGAATGATCGAGAGACAGAAATAGCACTAATATGGGCCTGAATAGAGCCCAATGTGATGTGAGCAATTGGCTCTATGGCAATCACTGCTATTCATCTGCAGCACCAAGACTTGCTAATTAGGGGTTTATCTGGGGAACATAGGACTGGTTATGCTAGGAAACAATGTGAAGTATGCAGTCTGACAAAATGCTGCGCGAGAACTTTATGCCTTTCTTCACCCAGCACAATGGGCTTTGGAAAGGACCCACAGCAGAAGTGGGTGATGGAGTCCAACAGACCTTCTGGGAGGAGGAGTCCTCAATCTTTCATCCAGATCTGTGTGCAGCTGCAGCGGTCCATGGGCAATTCACATCAAAGACAGCATATTCATCTGCTGTATTGGTGATTCATGTACTTCTCGTGCCTTCAGGTTTCACGCTCAACGACCAGGTGCAGCACAGCATAGTCCTGCGCCACGCCTGCAGCAAGCTGACCATTGACTTTGACGGCTTCGTGGCCTGTATGATCCGCTTGGAGACCCTGTTCAGTGAGTGCCTCTGCTCATCAGCCAAGGGGAATTCCTGAAAACTCTGGGGCTTTGTTGAGTGTGTATATAACTGTGAATGTAGTAAATTGCACAGAAAAGTGAGGATGCCAGTAAAATTGCGTGTGTTGGAGAAAGCAGCAGAGAAATAGAAAAAGTCTTTCTGTCCGAATGACCATGGAGGCTGGGGGACATGTTTTCATAACCTACCATGCTCTCCTGCTTTACAGTCATCTGCAGTTTACGGTCAGTGCTCTGGCCCCCAGGCTGTCCCAGCTCCTGTAAATGCTACCATTTATCATTTACAGTCCCGACTCAGACCTGATTTACAGGTTTGCTCCTGGATCATACCAGATGCTACCGCATCAGATTTTATAGTTGTCCTGCTGCCAACTCTCAGTTTGCTGCTGTATATCTGACTATTCCACCCCATGAAGCACCTTAGAAATGACTTGTAAGAGGTAAGAAGAACAGCTGTAATATTCTCTTACAGAACCAGTCTAGATTTCCAGTAGATCATGGCAAAAAGCCAGACCTCTATGTTTTGTCAGACGGTGATTCTCTACGTGCCAGACTCAGTGGTTTATATGCAATTTTTTTTTTTTTCCCCCTCTTCTACTTTTCAGAAGTGTTCCATCTCCTGGACAAAGACAAAAGTGGAGTCATCCAGCTCTCTCTGGCTGAGGTGAGGCTGGCCAGACTGAAATACCATCTGGTTAAGCTACGGCACTGGACTGCACTAAAATACATTTATTTAAAATCACTATTATAAGTGGTAAACTCAATCATGATTCAAAGGGAGTGTTTATGTGAAAAGCTTCTTCAGCTCAGAAGGCACGTCTGAATCAGTAGAATGAACGTTTACCTTATATGAGCAAAAAAGAAAAGATACATTCAAAACCCCTGAGGTTGCTTGAGAAGATGCTTACACAGTGTGTTTCAGTGTCTACTTTTAGAGGGCAGTAGTCAATTCAATAGAAAACACACAGCAGGGAACTGTTCTTGTCTGGCAGAGAACGTACTGATCAACCTGCCAGAATTAGAAGAGACCTTTCAAGATGCCAGGTCTTTTTTCCCCCCACATTGTTTTTAATGCAAATCTCTCCCGTTGAAGCTGTAATAAAAGCCATCAGCTTGAGTCTTCCCTTTGCAGAATACAAATATATCTCAGGAAACAGCTGGAAGGGGCCCCAAGAGGTCCATCCAATTAGTCCTCTCAGCTGAAGACTGTCTCAAAGGGAGGAGGATGGCTAGGAAGCCCTGTGACCCTCAGTCACAGCCAGTTAAATCTAGCTGAAATTGTACATTACGTACTCTGACCCTAGAATTTTTCAAAGGTCACACAGCTTACCCTGGAGAACTGGTCTTTCCTCGGAAGAGACCCCACTTGCAATGTCTGAGGCTGATCCTGGCAATAAATTTCCCCAAAGTTCCAAAGCAGATGGATCCTACACGTACAACAGATTAAAACACAGCTCCAGCCTTTCCCAGCTTGTTCTCCCAGGGCCGTGGCAGAGTGCCCTGGTGGCATCCTATGGACCTTCCAGATGGTCTGACTCTTTTTTCTGTTTCTCCCTCAGTGGCTGTGCTGCACTCTGGTTTGAATTCAGCAGAGACCTCTGAGATTCTTCTGAACATGGAACAACTCCTTCGGCTTCTCCTTGTTATGGAAAGCAGAGAGAGAAACTTGTTTTTATTACTGGCAAGTTATTTTAAACCCACTAAATATTAAGTGATCTCCTGTCAATTGTAAAATAAACACACTCTTGAACAAAAACAGATATACGAAAAAATAAGCAAATCCAAACTCAACCTCCTTTACTTTTCCTGTCCAAAGGCATTC
>NW_010135883.1:34887-37760 GCF_000699245.1 Pterocles gutturalis
AAGTGTCACAAAATTTGACTTGCCACAGATGGGCCCAGGTGGCTCTGGTTTGACTGCTGACTGTGCATCAAAGTTCAGCAGTGTTCAAAATCCTGGAAGGGATCTCCATTGCCTGCAACATCCAGAAGATGTTTCACAGTGAGAAACCCAAGCAAATTTGTGTTGCTGCTTTGGCTACTTCCCTTCCCAGCCCATTGTCTGCTTTGGCTGTGCCAAGCACCCACAGGAGCTGGGGGTGAGGAGCTCGGACGCAGATGATGAGCTGCTGAGAGCAGAGGGGAATTGGGCATGGACACAGCCCTAAGCCTGAGCAGGGAACTAGGCAAAGGTGACGGGACCCCTCCCCGAGTCTTGGCTCGGTCTTCTAGGAAGAGGAGGGAGGATGGAAGGCCACAGGCAAGTTGCTGTAGTTATTTCAGCTGAGATTTTCTCCTATGAATGCTTGTCCATATGTGTACTTCTGTCCCCAAAGGTGGGGTCTGGAGTTTTAGGAGGTGAATGATTGGAGCCCAGAAGCTCGTGAAGGCAAGTGTGAGAGGAGGGACATAAAATGTGCATGTAGAGGGTCTGGCAGCTTGACTATCCATGGGATGTGATAATGTGGATCATGATTTAAAGAAGAAAGTGAAGATAATAGTCACTGGCTAACAATGCTCTGCTTTCATAAGATTTTGTAAAATCTTCGTCCTTTAAAAAAAAATCTCCCTGCATTTAATTTCACAGTATTATAAAGAGTAATAGCACAGCAATGCAGGTAAGATAGTCTAGCACTCTTTTTTAGCAATCAGAAAATATTTCTCCAACTCACAGTAATAATCTGACGAGATGACATGTCTTTGACACTTGTTGCTGGGAGTGGAAGGAGTGCACGCAGGGATCTGTGTCCCCAAGGCAGATGTGTGGCTCTGCCTCCCTCTCCCTTCAGCGCCGAGTTTGAGAGGGGCCTTTCTCCATGCCTTCTTGTTCTTAAGCTCTTCTTTTAAGCAAGAAGAAAGCTGCTGTTCGCTTCCTGTCTCTGAACACAAAATGCCTTGTGACAGCCCCCAAGCCTGCACTTGCCATCCCCCAGCATTTCTTGTTGGTGCTGGCTACAGCTGGCTGACTAAAAGGGAAGTATGACCTGCTCCAGTGCATGGCTCTGCCTTTCTAATGGGTGGTATTTGCTGATCTCATTTAGAGGTCCTCTCCCAGTGCAAGAGAAATAAATACTTTTTAGTTCAGGTTGCAGGATAAAAACAGTCAGCGGGGGAACCAAAGGCTTTCCCCTGCTGTCCCTGGGCACCTGTCGCTGGTCATGACACACACACAGCTGTTGTAGGTTGCCACCAGTTTCTCATAGTAGATATTTGCCTGCTGCCCAACAATAGACATCTACATACCTCCACCTGCCTGGAACACAGAGCTACCTGGGGCAAGCTGAGGTCTCCAAAACCTTGAGAATTGTCTAGTGAACGCTCTGCCTGTTCAGTAAGATGAGCGTGTCCTTCTCTGTCCTATATCTTGAGTATGCAACACATCTCCTTACTAACCATGCAGCAGGGGTGAGCTAACTGCTTGCAGCTTTGGATTTGCTTTCTGCTCACATGCACCGTTCATGAGTTCATTCCAATTACGATCACAGAGAGGCCTCTCTCAACAGGACTGGGAAAACTCAAATAAACACAGAAATCCATTGCGTGCTCTTAGTTCTTCTCCCTTTACATCAAGCAAAATGCCCCACCACAATAATTCACATAGTTATCTCAATGACTTTCCCCCTCCTGTACAGGATGGGCAGAGTGCTGCACTCCATCTGCCTTTATCTTTGGGAAGCAGGCAGCTCCAGAGGAGCCACCTCCTCTTTCATTCATTCTTTGAGCATAGCACTTGGCTATCAGGTCTCAGAGAACAACTGCTCAAAAAGAAGCCTTTTCATGGGATTGAATGCACTTCTTCTTTTTACTTGACGCATCTGCAGAAAGATGATTAACATCCACCTTATTTTCCTTCCTTGTGCTGCAAGCTGGAAAAATGTCTGCACTCATCAGTTCTCCCCATTAGTCCTGATGGGGCTAAAATGCCTCTTGACTAAAATGCCTGCAGCAGCTGCTGTGGAAGCAGTGGGGCACGGGGGGCTAAGACAGGACTTGGGCATCTGGACTCCCTGCACTCTTAGACCTTGCATGTTGGTCGTGGTTCATTTTCAGATCTGGGAATCACTGCTAGCTCCCGTTAGTTTTGAGTAGCTCAGTCATGGGCAATTATAATGCAGGCAAGTCACAAACACTTATGAATTTGTGATACGTTTCCTGTCACTACAAAAACCTTGCTGCATGGCATTCTCAGCACTTTACAAATAAGGCAGTGCAAAAGAGATGTCCATGGAAACTCTGCAATGGTGCGTCAGATCTTTCTCTCTCCCCTTTCCCATAGAAACGTTTTAATTTGCCCTGCAGCCTTGTGAACGGAAAACTTGAACTCTCTACATTGTTCCTGTAAAATGTGATTCACATCGGACCATGTTCAGAGTTACAAACTCCTTGTACACTAATTGTCTTGTGATTTCCTACAGAAGAACTACCTGTGGGTATAAGTCCTAACGCATCAGCACCTGACACCAGCTTTCCACCAGTGTATATCTGCATGAGGTGCAAGGCAATCACGAGGATTTGGGATTCTGCCTACGGGCTAGGAGGATAAAAAGAATCAACCTCATACATGCAATTACCTGTCACCTGCTCATCCTCCCAGAATGGGAGATTTACAGAGGGATCTCTCCTTTTGCATCACAGCAGGCTAATGATCAGATCCATGGCTTATAAGTAAGCACAGAGGGAGCAGTCCTTTTCAAACTCCTTTTTGTTCTTTACTTCAGACAATCCTGCTTAACCTAA
>NW_010135883.1:37791-65040 GCF_000699245.1 Pterocles gutturalis
GTTCTTAATTTCCACACAGCTCAGACAACCTGGTAGGCCTGGAAGCACTGAGATACTATGAGCACATTTTTCCTTTCCATCTTATTCAGGATGCATCCAAAATCCCAGCCTGCTGTTGTTGTCCCCACCTCAGCTTATAGACTGGAGAGTCAAATAAAGTCCATAGAAGCAAGCAAGAGTCTGGGTGCAAAAGGAACCCAAATTCCAAAGCTTTTGAAGTTTTTCCACCACTAATGATGTCCCCAGCGATAGTTAATCTTAAAGTAGTGCCCTACTACTGCCTGACAAGCTTGTTGCCATGGTGTCTGTCTCTCTCTGTATAACTGGCACATACAGCATAAAATCCTCTTTCTTTAACAGAGCAAATTACTTCACTTGTTACTGTTGGCTGCTCATTAACTCCTTCCTCCGTCTTTGAAGTCTTTGATGCAGCTCTCACCTGAAGCACAGGCCCCCATCAGCACAGCATCATCTGCAGGTGTGGGTGGGAGGGCTTGGCCGGTGTGGTTCTTGGGGAAGGTTACATTGGAAGAGGAAGAGCATGAAGCAGAAAATAATTAATAGGAACTGTTCTGGGAGATGGACTAAAGAAACACCTGAACAAATGCTGGGATAACAGCTAGGAAGAAGCTGAATAAGTCAGCTTTTCATCCATGCAGGAGCTGAACCATGTTAAGAACTGGAGAAAATGGTTTCTTCTTGGATTTTTGCTGCTCTCAGGGAAGAAGGCAAGTGCACTCACTTCATAATGCACAGGGCTGACTTAGAAAAATAAATGCTCCTTGATTATTTGGAAAACTGTGTGAAACATCGCTGGTCTTGTTTGTTCACTCACCTCTAAATGTGTAAAAACCACATTGTTGGCTTAAGGGGTGATTCATGTATTTCTTCTAACCCACCTCCTATTCATTCACACACCTCCCCCTTTCCCTGCTCCTGCCCCCAAGCCAGTGATGCTTTCTGTAAATTCAACCTAGCCGGTCTTCTCCTTGATACAATCCCTCACGGAATTAGGTTTGCCTAGACTAGTTTAAATGGAGCAGCTTGATCTAGATTTTATGCTGAAGAGAACAGTGAGGGACTTCTCCCGAGGCCTTAAAGCATTTCAGGCTTCCCTAAATTCCCACATCCTTTTTGGTGTTCCCTCTCTTATTCTCCTAACTGCACAGATGGTCACATTTTTATCTCTGCTCTCTGCTTTCGGTCAGATGATACAGTAAAATGTTTCAGTGTTCCTCTGTTATGTTCCAACCTCCATGCCATTGAGGGCCTGTATTTAGACACAAAAGCAAAGACAGTGATTTATTACGATGTACCCATTGCTCTCATTGCCTTTCACACCTCTGAAAGAAGTCAGGCTGCTTCTTTGTCTGCTGAAGCTTTTAAAGGAAAAATAGAGTAGACTGGGGCAATGTGATGTTGCTTTAATTATAAAATCATCAACGATCTCTTTATTAATGAATGGAATCCTTTTGCCACAGCTTAGCTGCAGATAGCACAGGATTTGGGATTGCCAGAGATTTTTTTACTTCTGTGTCTTATTTTCTCTGCACACCTTAACTGCCTAATTATCCAGCACTCCTAGGCCAGTTCTTGGGCATAGCTCTCTGGACATGGATGTTAATGTCATCCATGTTGGTTTCATCAGAAAATAAAATATCTCCTTTTATTTAGAGAGATTTATTTGGTAATTGATACCAGCAAGATATCTGTCACAGTCACTAAGCTAGCTAGCTTAAAACTGTATGTGTTTGTAAAGCTGCATATGTTTTCCCAAGCTGTAATCACGCTCTTAGACTGCTGTGTAAATTTAGCCAGCACACATGCCGGAGCAGGTATGATCTCTTGGGAGTGCAGAGGGGCTCTGCGACCAACATAGTTTATGGCAAACTGTATTTTGCTATGGTTTAAAAGCTCATCATACTTGTTCATTAGTTTGCAGGGAGTTGGAGCTCAGGAAATGTGGTGCTCATCAAACACAGGATTGATTCCTAGCGGTGGCTGGTGTTGTGGCAGGCAGCGAGGTGTCCTGGGGGGTCTCTGTGCTGGAGGGCAGCGGCATCCCCAGGGCCATTCGGGTGTGCAGGTTGTGTCACATGAAGGATGCTCCCCTCTGCCTTGGGTGGCATCTCCTGCTGGGGAAGCCTGGCCTGGGAGATGGTAGTTGTGAACACAGAAAACTAGGAAACTATTTTAAGTTTCAGAAAGAATATGTGGAATTAATTACACAGAATAAAGGAGATTAAGGGGGAAAATGAGAAAATTATAAAGTACCAACCTGACCTCTAATTTGTAAAGCACCTTTAGTCAAAATCCTGAGAGAAGAAACTACGTGAAGCAGAAGTTGTGAACTTAATAATAATGAACTTGATTCCAGCAGAGAGTGTCAGCCTTCTACATGTTAATTTAATTTGAACTCCTCTCAGTTTTGGGTTGGGAATTTTTGTGTATGTGCGGTTTTGTACGTGCTGATAGTCTGCATTTCAGACATGCTGGTCTGGTGCATGAAAGCTTGAACAAGAAATTACCTAATCAAATTTTAGTGTCCAAGCTGACTAGAGCATAAACAATGAACAAGCTTTATGGAAAAAGAAAATAACATGAATTTCACAGTTCATGCCTTGCATTGTATGGTGATTCCAATAACATGAGTAACAAGAAAAAATAAATTATGTGGGTCACACAAGGGATTTCCTGTGTGTTCTGTCAAGTTAGTAGAAAGGTTAAGTGCAGTTTTCTGAATTAGGATTTTGAGGGTCAGTTCGCTAATTACTTGGTTATTCTTGGGACATTCAGTTAAACTGCCCTCCACCTGCATTTGGACCCTGACTCCAAAGCTGTACTGCTCAGACTTGCCTGTGTTCAGCTGCTGCCTGGAGATACTTCTGCTCAGAGGTGCTGCAGATTTTGTATCGAAGCTGCTGAGGTCCCTGAAAGCTGTGTTTCTCTAAATGTGCATTAATATTTAAGTTTTGACATTTTTCAGGTTTTGGTGTCCAGCTCAGCCTCAAGGCTAACCACGTTCCAGGCACTGGGTGTTTCTCTAGGAGAGAGTCTTCTGAGAGTCTCAGTCCAAGAGGCATCTCTGAGGATGTCCAAAGCATCTCAGGAGGATCCAGTTCTCCTTGAAACACAGTGATAGCACTGCTTTTGTCTGAAATCTGTCTGTGGAGGAGTGGTTTCCCTGCCACTTTCACTCTCACCATACATGGTGGTGTAGTGGTTTCAGCACTTAACTAGGATGCCTGTGAGAAGCTCTACTTCAAGCCCCTCTTCTCATTAGATGATGCAAGTCAGCATCTCCTGTCCCCAGGAGAGGCTCTACCATCCCTAGCCCAGGGGTGATATTGGAGCTCAGGTGCCTCTCCATTCTTCCTCTGGAACTTATGCTGCTATGCAAAATAAATTCAAATATGTACCTGCCAGGAATACAGAAAACCTGGGTGAGACAGAGCACTCTGATGGGTAGATCTCCACCACAGAGCAGTGTAGCCTGAGCTCTCACCCCCAAAAGAAGTGCTGCTCATGGGTGGGAGCTCAACATAGATGACTCATTGGCAAAGGTCTATGACCCCTGCATCCCTGGGGGTCTCAATGACCCTGGCACCGACAGGCTTAATTTTGCTTATCCTCATAAGAATCCTTGAGCCAGCTCTGTCCATAGGGCTGCCAATATTATTCAGTTGAAAGGACCTGATGCCCTATCACCATTCTGTGATGTAATGGAGCTTTGTAATGGTGATGTCCTATTCTCAATAGGGATGTACTTTTTTTTAAGACAAGGTGCATTTTGGGAACAGGATATATATGAGCATGCCTTGAAAAAATCATGGTACTTGTCAAATCAGGATATTTATTCTCTGAATTTCTACACATAGAACAGATGAAATTTCCTCAAATACCAAGAATATGATTTTTTTCTTTGTTTGTTTCAACTTTGTTTTACTCTGAATGAACACTTCTGGATTCCTGAAAAAAAAAAAAGGCAAAATACTGTTGGCCAGTTCTCCTTTATTTAATTTAAAAGTACCTGGCATAGTGATAATTGGCTTGAGGGTACTTGGTAAGGAAATATTTTCTAAATTCAAGATCATTGCATGGATGGATGGATGGAGACAGCTAAATCAGAACTTAGCTAGAAGGTGAATGAGCCTGCTGGACCAAAGAGGTTCATTACATTGAGCAAAAAGTGAACAGCATGTTTCGATAATGGTTCTGGTGGGTTGAAGTGTTCTGATGTATGTAGTAAATTAGGCTCCAGGCCACTGGAGTGGTCAATACAAAAGTCTAGGAATACAGCTCATTCGGAGACACTGTAAAACCAATTATACCACCAGCAGATCTTAAAAGTACCACAGAGCTAGACAAGACTGTGCTGCAACGCATCTTCAACCTGCACTCCCTAAACGTTTACTTCTAATTAATTTTCTTAATTGCATAACAGTGCACTTTCTAATTACACTGGGGAACTACTCTTGCATTGTAACAGGGTCTTTATCTATTGCCCAGATTATTCTGTCTATCACTCTATCAGCATACTCCCCAGCCTAATTTTGTGCTAGCCTGTACGTCTACGAGCACAGACTGCTTGGGGAATGCTTGACAGATCCTTCAACGGATGCAGCTACATCTCCAAGGACCAGATGGATACCCTTATTCACACTGTGTTACTACTTGAGTGGTGCCATTGCAATCAATGGGACTACTGTGGAGACACTTATGGCTTGATGTGAGGGTTTTGTTAAGAGCTCCTATAAACAACAGCCAGGGGAAGCCATTTGCAGTGCACATCCGTGGTTTTATTGGTCCTACAATACCCAGGAGCTAGACTATGCGTTCTTGAGTGCCATCTAATTTGGGGAGTAGCTAAGTCCTTATCAACAGATGGCATGCTCCTGGAACAGGATGCAGCTGGAGTGCGGCTCCTTTTTACCCAAGCCCCATTTTTGCTGAAACCAGTAAAAAAAATTCATAATAATGCTTGGTAGATTTTGTATCTCTTTTCCTCCTTTGTTTGCAAATTTTGTAAAACCTGACTTCTTAGCCAATGGTTTTACCAGGACCTCTCCCAAAAAACACCTGCTTCACTCCAGGAGAAGATGTTCAGGATAATATTGAAACAGTATGTTTAAACCTGACTAAAGGAAACAGATTTTACAAAATGTTAACTAAAATGTGGAGCTTATTGTCACTGGGTGTTGTTGGTCTACAGTATTTGGCAAGATGAGAAAAAGGATCAGACATCCGTATGGATAAAAAAGGTAATCAGTGTTTTAATAATTATTGCGAAAACATCCTTGGGAAAATTATGAGTCCTCATGATTTCAGGCTTTGAGCTGACCTCTAATATTGAGAGAAAACCTGCTGTGAAGTTTAAAATATCCCTCCCTCTGTGTGGCTACTCTGAAACATTAGATCTTGGACACTTTGAGACTGGATGATTGGACACAGATCACTTCCAGGAGACCAGTTTTTTGCGTTACGTTATATTGAATAGACTGGTACTCATTTGCTGTGCAGTTAACACTGGTGCTTTGTACTTCACCCCTCCATGGTACCAGAAGCCTAATGTCAGCTTCTGCTTTGCTGGGCAGAGAGGAGTTGAGATGTCAAAGAGCAGAAGGAACTTGTGCCCTCTCAGAAAGATTTCATTTTTCCAACTCCTTCCTTTGCTGCTTTTACTGCATCCTAAATAAATGCAGTTGAGTGGTAAGTTACATGTGTATTCTTTGTTTATGGATTTATGAGGCAATGGAGACTGTGAAAGGTATTTGCAAAGCACAGTTCTGGACAATTATTAAATTGACCGAAAGTTGACCAGTAACAATTCCTCTAAACTGGAGGACAACCTATAAAAGTGTAATTGTCTTTTTGTATAAGAATAGCTTACAAGGTATGGGCTTGAGGGCACTAAGACATGTATTAAAAACATTTCACATAATCCTGGTCTCTACCAATTGTGAAAAACCTCTCTGGGCGCCTAGGGCTCCCTCATGAAGTGCAGCATGGGGACAATCCACAGCTCTGATTTCCAGATCTGATGATAATGGTGACTATAATCCCCAGATCACCTGAAAACATCCCTTCGTAATTCCTGTTTTCTAACAGCTCTAGAAAATTACTTGTGGGATTAAACAGAAACCCACTAGAATTTTAAATAGCTGTCCTGATAGAGATCAGTCCCCAAAGAAGAAGCATCTGGATACCCAAAGGGACAAATATTTCTGTCTGCAAACATGCTTCATACTGATGCTGATATACAAGCTGTAATGCTTCCTTTTCATCTAGCCCTTTTAACGCAATCACGGCAACACGTGACTTCAGCCTGAGTTTTTCCCTGTCATCCATTCTAGCGACCAAAATCTGTGAGACAGATCTGCTTTCAAATTGGATAAGACGTGTACCAGGTGCTGCATCCATGAGCACTACACAATGAAATCCAAAAATTGCCTTTTAGCGCAGCCTGATCAGAACCAGCGTAAAACAGCAGCGGGGGCTGCCTGAGCCTCAGGATCCCTCTTACTGCTTGTGCTCTGCAATGCACTTCAGACTGCACTGCTGATGGCTTTCCCACCATCGTGCTTTCTAAGAGTGTAAATGGAGGATGGCAGGCTGAGAAAGCAAGGGATGGTTACGTGGTTGCTGTTAGACTGGAACTTGGGAGACTTGCATTGGACTCTCAATTGTGTCGCAAATAGCTTGTGTGATTTTGAGAAAGTACTTTCATCTCTCTTAGGGTCTCCATTTCCCACATTTGCTGTCCTTTCTTCAACAGTTTGGCACTTCCATCTACAAGAACTAGACATAAGCAGCTATGCAACCTGTATTTCTCCACTAGCACCATGATTCAATCATCATGTTGGGATCTCTCTCTAGGTGTGATGGTCTTCTATACTGGAAATGCAACACCATGCCAACCATGCAAGTCCTCTTTTAAAAATGAAAAATTCCTCTGCATGCAGGCTGGCAGAGCCCTGTGTCTTCTGTCACCCATGACATACGTACGAAATTATACACTCAGTTTCCAAGAAAGAGTTGTTAACTTTCTCAGTGACACCCATCAACCCGGACAGGTGTCCCAGACTGTCACGATGAATACAGGTTCCACCAAACAAAATAGGCCCTGATATTTTTCTCAACCTGGACCCTGAGCAGCATCTTCGGTTTAAGTGAATTTGCAAAGTATAAATGTTTGGGAACTCAGTACACGATTCCCCTGGTGATAAAGAAGGGCAATAAAATCTGGATCACACTTCTCAGGGTTTATGGAAGTAACGGGAATAAAAGGCAATAAAACATGAGTTATCACTGAAGTCACACGTTTGACTCTAATACAAGCAAAGGTCTGATCAGCTAATAAAACAGTTCATTCTTTACAGTTCAGATTAGGAGGGTGCTTTAGTCCTCAAAACCTCCTCGTTGAATATACTCATATATGCCAGTGCCCGTGGCTAGCTCTAAAAATAATAATCATGATTCATTTCAGTTTTGGACATGAGTGGGACTATGAGGATCATGACTCAGTACCTGGGGAAGAGCCAAGGGGCTATCTCCAGTTCACACTCAGAAGCAGGAATTAGTATCACTTGTTTTCAAAAGCAATTTCAAGGCTGGAGCTGTGGAAGTGCAGAGATCCAGTGCAGTGCGTGGCAGGACTATTGAAACGTGCTAGCTCCATTTGGCAGAGCCTGGACATTTTTAAGCAGAGATTTTCTGGAATTTTTCTTTCTAGCTCAGTTGCTCAGAAGCTGAGGAAAACTTCAGCTCCCCTGGGGCTCTGCTATAATGTGCTGCTGGGTGCTCTGGGCTGGCTGGTGCGTGGTGGTACTGCAGAGATATGTGCTCCCTTGGTGTTCAGAAATAGCCTGGATCAGAGGAGAATCGAGGCGAAAGACCCTTTCAGGAGTGTCCACCCCATTTTCAACGGTCCTCTGCTGAGAAACCTGTTTAAGAAACATGTCCAAGGGAGATCTTCCTAGCAGCATTTTGCACAATGTTAACTGTGAAGACAAGGAGAAAGGGAGGACAGGGTTGGTTTTTTTTTCTCCTTCAGTTAAATCCAAGGTTTTTGGGTCCTTTTTGGTCTTCACATCCAGGGGTCTGCTGAAACTTCTGTGTTTGAAGGTGGAGAGATTTCCACTGAAATGCTGTAGAGCTTTTAAGGCAACACAAAGCGTAGCCTTATACTTACAGATCTGGTAAAAAGTATAGAAATAATAGACTTTGAAAATGGCCACAGTAACCAAACAAGATACAAAGAGTTTCTAAATCCCAGTAGCTTAATAGATAATAATGCTGGAGGCAGGTTCATGCTGTAATTCGTATTCAAAGCCTGAATGCTAGAGAGAGCCCATTTCTTGCACCTGGAATTCAGACCAGGCCCACTATACAGACACGACTGGAAGTTAACAAATAGGTGTGATCGCTTATCACCTTAATATTTGAGATAAGTCGGTTCAAGGTTTAATTTGCGCCTAATAATACGCATCAGTCTATGTCAGGAAGTGAAAATTGCAAAAATGAGTAAGGAAAGGTTGTTTGCGCTTTCTTATAACACAGGAATTAGCAGCCAACACATGAAATTATGAACGAAAGGAAGAACATCTGCACACAATACATAATTAAATTGTACATCTCCTTGCCACAGAATGTTTTGAATATCACAAGTATGTATGGGCTAAAGAAGCAATTAGACAGGATCAGGGAAGAAAGGTCTCTTATGGGTCATTAAGCTCTGGGAAGCAGGAACAACCTCCAGAAATCCCAGAACTGGTGTCTGTCAGTAGGTAGAGGGTACAGCAGGGGAAGGAGCATGCTATTCTTGTCCCATTTCTTATGCTTTTTTCCCTACGCATCTGTCACTGTTCAGACTCAGAGACAGGATGCTGAGCTAAACAAACCTTTGGTATGACCCTGTGTGGCTATTCTCATGAATTATACAAGACACGGTCCCATACATGCTACAGATGTAATTCACATTCATACAGAGCATCGGCTTATGGCCTTGCAAATTCTGCTGAATATTTACAGTGAGAATTTAAGCAGAACCTAAGTGGCTGAGTTCGTGCATTCACATCATCCCATTTCACCCTATCTGAAATTCCATACTGCCTCTTCTGCGACTGGTTTTTTGGCTTGGGTGCAATTTGATAAGCAATTAGTCAAACATCCTCTTCTGTAATATCTGTCCTGTTGCGAACAATTAGCGTTGCATAAGGGAATACATTTAGAGGCTTGAATCCTGGGGATTCCTGTCAATTTGCATTGACAGCATGCTTACAAGAAAGGACTTGACAGGTCCAGCTGGAATTCAGTGTTAGCAGAAGCAGCCACACACTGCCCACAGATGGTCCGTTTTTTGCTCACATTCTTAGGTTTTCCTGCCTTGAGCATCCTCTTGTTTTTATATAAATGTTATGCAAGATACTGAATGTGTTTGAATGTCCAGAAATGTACTTCTTAATGTTTCAGCTGTGGGCTAAAACCACAAGCAGAGTTCTTAGATATTTCAATGGGCAACCCATGGGAAGGAAATCATCAGGTTCTTAGTTACATACAGGACAGTTTCTTCTTGTCAGAGAAGAGGGGACCAGCTGGTGGGAGGCTGACCTGATGCTGTTCCCAGGGTGGCCAGATTGTATGAGAGCAAGCCTCACTTGAAGATGGGACAACTTGACTTTGCAAGGAAGATCAGTTTGCTTCTAACAGTGGTTCTCCAAACAATCCTACTTCATAATGATGAGTTTTTCTCCATGTTAAAGCCTGCTCATGAGTAGCTGGGTGTCTTACAAGCCCTTGCAGAAATTATTTATTAAAAAAAAAATGCAATCTCCCTCCCAAATCTGCCCTCATCCAGAACTAAATTGTCTGGGGGAAGGTAAGAAGAGGTGTTTTTTTAGAGATCAGAGCTCACGTGCTGGAAAAGCTATCAGATGCCGTCTTTTCTTAGCTTTGTAAAGCCATTTACCTGTGTTCTGGAAGTAATTGGCTTTTAGTACTCTGGCTAATCATATCCATTCTTGGTTTACCCTGAACTAATTAACTCATCTCTTCAAATTATTCCCAGTGCAGCTGATCACCTAAAGACCTCCTGTCCCTGTGCAGCAGCTGCTGCCCATCGCTGATAAGGTGAGACACTCTCCATCATCAGATGCCTTCCTAGACCAAAATGCTAAGCACTGCCAGAATATCATACCAAATAACAGCCTTTTCTCTATCTGCAAATTTTTCCTCTCTGGGGGACACTGCCTACAGTTCTGGATGCTGTTTTTCTATTATATTGGCTACAACATGTTACCAGACTCCACACACATGGGACAGCTCAGCCTGATCAAGCATCTTTGCTCTTCAGTGGCTGATGATCTGTTTGTGGTAAAAGACTAACGGCACTAGATGGGTTACAGAGTGCAGAATGCGACATCATTTTCCAAGCATGAACAGCATCCCTGGGTTACATGTCATTATACTCCTCTGCACCTCTTAGGCAGTTGCCCAGATGCCAAGAACAGTTAAATTAATTCAGGCTATAAGAGGGAGCCAAAGCCAGATGCCAATATTAAAGCACAGGAATTGTTGGTTCTGAAAACTTTACAGATGCCAGGTATTTAATGCTAAAATACATAATGAAGTGGGATGTTCTTTGGAAAATGAGAGAGCTGAAACCATGAAAGGAGTTTGGGTTAAGCATGCTTATGAAGGATATCCCAGGGGTTATGTATTTCCAGTGTCATAGCTGCGAATACGTCACCAGCAATTCCCCCAAACCATTCAAAAGAGTCACAGAGAAACTAAAAAAGTTCAACATCCAGGAAGCTTTTGCTAATCTTTCTCCTTCTGATCCTGAAAAAGAAGCTGTAACTTGCCTGTGTTATTACTTCTGCCTCAATTCCAAGCCTGAGGCTCTATATCATGTAAGGGAAGCTGGTAGCATGGAAGCTGGCTGAGGCTGTTGCCTGTCACAGAGGCCTTGGGTGGTGTCCATTCAGGAGACTCAGTTTCTCTCTCCACCCACCTGGCCACAGAGAATCCCTTGTTATCTTTTCACGTTATCCTTGGTTATTACTTATGTGCCCAGCATTAGGGTCATCAACGTTAGCATCTCCAGCACTGGAATCAGTCCCTGTAAAGCCCTGACACTGAACCCAAATTTTGAGAAGGGGCCCTTTCTCTGCGAACCACCCCAAAGGGCAGATCTGAACAGCTGCTGCAAAGAAGTGTTTGAAATTCATCTTTGGATCTGAATGTTGCAGCACAGCCTGCAAATCTGCCCATTATTAACCTTCCAGATGGCAAGCTGAAGAGACATCCTTCAAAAGATGGGTGCACAGTGAAATTTCAATTAATGGTCATTGACCTTTAGGAGTGAGGCATAGCAATCTATGTAGTATGCCAGACATCATAGATATCTTAGGAAACTGCCAGAGTGTCGGAAAATGCCTTTTTCTGAGGTGGGACATATTTCTAATTAGATTTCAGTGACCTACTTCAGATTTGAAATGTTGTTTATCTTCTCAGACCTTCAGCAGACCACCTCAGGATGCTTGGATGGTCTCCCAGTGTAGATTGATCAGTCTCTAAATCTGTCCTCTAGCCTTACTTGTCTAGGACACCCATGAGAAGTTAATCAACTAATTAAGGTTAAAAAGAGAGGAATCGGAGGGGATACCATCCTTCCATTCTATCTCATCTAAAATTTCAGTCACAAAAATTACTCTTCTGCACTGAGCTTTGTGAAGCCACTAAGCTTGAATGAAGATCTCGCTAATACTCTACTGTTTCCATATACCTGTGTGTCTTGGATATAAGCACAAAATCACTTTGCATAGAATCGTAGAATAGAGGCACCAGGCTGGGTGATGTGACTCAAAACTCCCGCTTTTAGAAACAGCCACATGTCCTCTTGAATAGACCAGCATAATGAAGAGCAGTTTAGAGGGTTCTTTACTTGACTCTATTCCTAGACTCTGTTCAGAGCTGCCTCTTAATCCACATCTTCCAGACCTGTCAACCAGACAGTCTGAAGTTTCTCAAGCTCAGTGATTCTTTTCCTTAGGGTTTTGCTTGTAGAAGTGTCCAGACCACACGAAAGCTGTTGGAAGCACATCAGTCTTGCTGTAAATGCTGGGTTGCATGCCAGGTCTGGTGATCAATGTCAAAGAGAGAGGAGGGAGGATGTCTGCAAACAAGCCTGATCCCACCTGTTGAACACCCACAAGGAGGCATGAGTACTTTTAAATATTTGGTGAACAGCTCCCCACTGATGTAATTTGCTTTGCATGTTAGCTACATGGCCCTTGAAGATGCTGCCACACTAATTCAATAGCTTTAAGTACATGATTTCTCTTGGCTGCAAATTCCTTGGATAAAGAAGATGCAATTTGCACAATGTTGTGACATAAAAAGGATACTTGTTCAACCTACACCTAGCTACTTTGAAATTGCTGGAGGCAATGTGAAAACTGGAGTTTGGGGCCATTATTTGATCCCTAGAGCAGTAATTAGCTAGAAGGATCTGAATGGTTAGGATTTAAGCCATCATTTAGTCATACCCACCAGCCTTTGCCCAGAGAGACTGGATCTATAGCAAGAGCCAGAGGATCATTAGATTTCTGCCTGCTCAACTTTTGAATTGTTATGACTCAGCACGGCCAGTTCAGCTGAACTGAGTTCCCCTGCTGTTTAGGGATTCAACTAAAGAAAACTCAAGCTCATTATATAAAGGCAAAGCAAAACAGGTTATCAATTGATACACCAGGCTTTTCCACAATGCAAAGGAACATGACATAACATGCAAGCTCATCCAGTTATCATTCTACTGAAATGGTTGTAATAAACATTGTTCCTGTTATAAAAACAAATTCATTGCACTCTACTACTCTGGCATTGCCTGTTTGCCCTATTTAAATATAAAAGACTTGTTCTGTGCCATAAAATTCAGCCATACAGATTTTGAAAGGAAATAAATGGTCTGAGCACTGAGCTTTTCAGATTCCCTGCTACAACACAGAAAAACATTCACAAATACAGTGAGTATCTTCATAGCAGTGGGAACAGTGATACACACCACAAGAAGTCGGGGGTTTATCTCCCAGTCCAGCAAATCTGTGGGGCATTATCTAGGAGAAGACCAAGATCTCAGCACTAGAGAGGATGTGATCTTCATTATCTACTGTAGATAAAAATACTGAAGATAAAAAAGTTAAAATTTTCCAAGATGCCTAATGACCCTTATGGATCTAAATTTTGGCTGTCCAAGATGCCTAGAAAATACCTTATTCTCTTCAAGCCCAACTAGATTAGATTGTTGAGATATATGGGAAGTAACCTGTTTACTCTTTGTGCTCGTATTCGCAGGAGAATGGGGGGCAGTGTTTTCTGAAGTTATTTGAATAAGTGTTAGTGAACAGCATACTTTTATACCTGGGTGTGCGTTATGATTTCTTTTTGAAGGATCTTCTGCTTTAGGCTTTTTAATGCTGCTGGATATGACAGCTTGCACAGTTTTAAACAAATCCCTCTTTACGTTAGATCTTATACATCCACGTTTTGTTCACTTTTGGGGCTTGGGTTGGGGTTTTTTTGATATTATGTATTTTAGACAGTGGGGAGAGAGTGAAGATAGAGAACCAGCAGCTTGCCGGCTCCTCTCTCATGACGAATGCGTGTCAGACTGCTCGGTAGGGGATGACATATCCACTTCCCTGAGACAGATCGCATGCTGCAGTGGCTGCACCCCAAACAAGACATAAACCCCAAACTGCCACTAAAGGATGCCGTTCGCAGCTTGTCAAGTTTTCAGAATCAACCTTACCTTTCCACAACTGAGTTTGATCATTTGCCTAAGAGATTTAAGCACTTTCGGATTTATCTTGAGATTTTGGTATTTGTAGAGGAAGATGAGTGTAGTGAGCTGATGTCAGAGCTGGTATCTTTCAAACACATTCTGGGTTGTTTTCATCAGAAACTGGTGGTTCATTTCTATGAAAATAAGTACATAATCATTCCCCCCACAGCTTTCCTTCTCATCAGTGTCAAACTTTACAGAGCAAGACATTTGTGCGAGACATAAGCATAAACACTATAACGTGATTTGTTTTTAATGGATCTCCTCCCTCCACAGTTTGAATGGGATTGCAGATTATTTCTCTGGTAAATACTGTACAGCGGTCATATATTTCTTGTTACGCATGGAAACTTTTATTTTACTGGTGGCTATGCACAGCCTTTAACTTTCCAATCTGTTATTTTAGGAAACTGAGCATGGCGTGAAGCCTGGGGTTTTAGGTGCATTTTACACGGCAATGCGCCGCTCATGGATTTCCTGAGCAGTCAGCAGACTCTCGGTACCCTCAATGGCAATGACCACTGTGGTTCTGCTTTTCTCTTCACAGATGGAGTCTTCCCTCAGATCCTTAAATGGGTTAATCCATCATCACAGTAAAGTAATAGGAAATGAATTTTTGCAGTCTCTGATAAATAAAGCCAGAAGCAAACGTTCCAGTGGAGAGCAGGGCCAGTCTAAATACCTGTAGAATTGAGCCAGGAGAGACACAGTCTCGGGGCATTAACTAGTTTAGCTCCTCAGAGTGCAAGAACTCTTCTGTTTTAGCTTTGTTGACAAAATTTACACCTGAAAACCAAGAAATAAGAGCTTATGATGACTCCAGAATGACTATCACAGGTGGATATGTAGTGTAAGAGCCAGAGATACTGCAGGGGCCAAAAAGAAAGCTGCTTAGATCAGAAGACCTATGCTGCTGTCTTCCAGACACGTGCCTAGGACTGTGCTGCCTACAAAGGCAGCCACACCAAGTGGGGTACGCTGGTGTTTTGCTTGCAGGTTACTGAGTTCAACCTCTTGCACCATAGTTCAAACAGGTCTAAACTGACTGGAGAATGCTTAGAGGAAGGCAAAGACAATGATCAAAAGTCTAGAAAAAAATGACATATAAGAAAATACTGAAGGAACCAGGGATGTCACTCTGGAGAAGAGTGAAGTAAGACACTGGAACAGTCTTCAGTTAGTACCTGGAGAGCAGCTGCAGAGACGGTGGGAATAATCTGTTTTCCACATCCACAGTGAATGGCATGAGCTTCTGTGGGAAATCACAGAATCACGTATCAGTGATCCAGAAACATTGCAGAGGACCTCCTGGGGTTCTTTCCAGTCCTATTTTCTCTCATTGCTAGAAGCAACATGCAGGTGTGTGAGATTGTCTTCCTTCCCATCAGCAGTGTGTAATTAGCTACTATTGCCCATTTTAGGAGTCAGCTTAGCGGTCATTTTCTATTGGAGTAAGTCTGATTGCTTATGGGGAGGTTCCTGATTTGCTCTGCTATTAGAAAGACCAGAACTTTGTATTTCTCCTTCTTTAAAACCATTCAAGATGTTGCTTGATGAGAGTTGAAGTGAAATTAGTGCTAAGGTGAGTGAGCAGCACTGTGGATGTTGCTTAGGAAAATGTTAGGGTTATGAACATCCTTTTTCTTAAAGAACCAAATTAGAGGCCAAATTCATCATCAGCTAAAACCTTGCTGGTGTGCAGTTGAAATTACAGACCTGTGGGCAGTGCTAAATGGAGATATTATTCCTCGACAGTTTTAAACAGTATAGTGCAACCATGATAATGATGAGATGAGAGGCAGATATGGGTGACAGTCTAGGAACTAAATCTGCTCTAATCTACTTGAGCGTAAATCCACTTACTTCAGCTGTGTATCTCCAGAGAGTGATCCCAGGGTGAGAAAACAGACTTTTGCACCACTGTGCTCCCTTTTTTGCTGTCATCATCTTTTTCTGTATGATTTTTTTACCTTGTAGCCACAGCGGAGCACAGATAAGATGAAACTGTAAATTGTATATTCTCAGCCAGGACTTTTCTGTTTGTAATGCTGGTGCGTGTACTTACCTGTGATCTGGCAGAGGAGGTATAATCACCAACAGGACCTGTGTGAGTACAAACACAAGCGAGCAGAGAGAGCCTAAAGATTTCAATAACGATTCTTTAACTGGTGAGGTGGAAGGTGAATCCCCATGAATTACAAAGGATCTGTGATCTTGGTTTTCGGCAGGTGCCTAAAGCTGTTGTGGCCTTTGCTTGGAGAGCAGCGAGAATAAACACACTTCTGAAGGCATGAGGAAAAGAAAGCCTCTCTCTACCGGGAAAATTACCAGTTGTTTCTTCTTTTGTGCATGCTGGTTTTACATGTAGAATCCATTCGATGTTTTGTGTGGCATGAGTGGCAATGACAGGGACCTTTGCAGCTCTGCCACAGCCACAGCCAGGGGCTGCTGAAGGAGGCAGAGTGATGGGATGCCTGGGATGGGAGGGGGCTTGAGGGACACAGATGCAACATCAGTCCCCCTGCTTCCTGAACAATTTGTCAGGTAATTATAATCATCATTCGGGATGTACTCTGAGTAGCCCGTAAATTCTTCTGAATGAAGTTGCCCTAGTCAGCACCGCAGCATGTTAGCATTAAATCACCATGGTATATAATCCAGAAGGTAAAACCTCTAAATCTTTTGAAAGGTTTGTTCTCCTGACTAGTAATTTAACAATCTTGTAAGAAGCTGAGATATAAGAGCTTTCTGGCAGAGAAATAGAGAAGCGGCAATGAAAAAAGTGTCATGTACTCTTCTGAATCAATTGTCGTGTCTAACTTACATTTCTAATGAATTACGAAAGCTGAGATGACTTCTCTTTTTTTCCTTTAAGCTAACCTGGGACCAGACACTGTGATTAAGTCTGTAGAGAGCCCTGCTCCCTTGCATGTAGTTCTTGTGGGATACGCAGGTTTTGGGCAGGAGAAAATATATGTAAAATCAGGATTTTCATGTCATGCATGTGCTTTTTTTGCACTTGTTTTCCATGTCCTGTGCACGTTTCTGGAGATGACTGAATGTTTATCAGTATATGATGAGCTACTTACTGTCAGTGCTCCCTTACACATCCCTCGGGCTTTGCTCAGTTTGGGTTTCTCACTGTTTTTGGAGATCGTAACCTAAAAGCTTGACCCAAACCCCAAGGAAATAAATAAGCATATTTCTTTGGCCTTGAATAACTGAAGGACTAGACAACAGGCTAGCTTTGTACAGCTCCTGGGTCAGGCAGCTTTTAGTTTTGCTTTTCCTATGCTTTCCTGTTTCTCCTCGGGGAATTCAGTAAATGTTGCCTAGAAACACCTGTGCCTCAGAAACATCTGAAGCACAGCAAAATAGCCATAGAATCAGGTACATGAAAAAGCCCATCTGTTCCCACCAAAGTGAATTTGGGGACACAATTCTCATAAATATATTTGTACTAATTAAAATGCTGTTCAACCATTTTTCTCTTCAAAGCTTTTTAACGATGGCTTGCATCACCCACAAATTTACTACTCAACCTTAAAAATTTAATAAGTGCAGTGCATTAGTATAATATTCTGCTCGGTCCTGAATCGGTATAAGTAAAGGTTTTAATTACTAAAATTATGCAGTTATAGAAATAATTTAATAGAATTATTCTTCCCATTTGCATTCACGGGCTGCCTCTATTCAGGCATTACGAGACGTGGTAAATTGCACTGAACTGTGGTGGAATAATTCTCAGCGCTGTAACTCTTCCTGAGGACTGTGCACCTTAATGGTTTCAGTTCCCAGCGAAATCAAACCGCAGGGAAGTATGCTCAGTATATTGTAAGGAGGATTAAACAGAATGTATGGCTTTTGAAATCACTATCATCGTGTTTGGTTGGTGGACCTATGACCCAGGCAGAGGCAAATTATTTCACTGTCATAATCTAAGAGGACTGTTTTTTGCTTACAGTGAAGTCTTTCGCATAACATCTTTTGTCACTGCTGGTGCAGAATGTGTGCCTTGCAGATGAAGGTTTCTGGATGATGCCTTAATTAAAGTGCATCCTCTCTAATCTGAAATGATGTCTGTTTATTTCAAAACTAATTACTTCATTATGCTTTCCTCTGCTAAAAAATCTTTGGCGCCTGAATGAGACTGCAAACGCTTTGGGGCAAAGACCACATATAATGAGATAATGTAATGTTTGCTAAATAATAGATTAGGAAGGAAGCTTGTGAATAAAATATAGCCTGAAGTTTTGTGATTCAATTTTGGGTATAGGTAAAATTTTACAATTTATCCCACATTTGCAGTCATAAATCACCCTTTTCCTCAGATTCATAAATAAATCATCAGCTGAAATACAACCTGCTACCCAAACAGTCTCAAATGTTAGGAAAATAATTTCTAACTTGGCTATAATGGACCGAAGAATAACTCCCGGATTCAAATCAGTTGCAACCAAATTTCACATATACAGTTCCTCTTTTCTTCACAAGCTTTAGGTATGGGAAGAACTGCAATATTGTCTAAGACTATTTTGAAGGCATTTTTTCTAAAAATTACAAAGGTAACTTCCTAACCTACAACATCCACCCTACACCAAATCTATTTGGACCCTTCTGTGACAGGTAAAGCTAAGTGGACAACCAGGGAACGCTATTCACTGCTTGCCAATATTCAAAATGGGTGAAAGGAGAACAGACTTTTGAATATTTTTAGTGCTTCAGAAGGACTAGTTTCCCAAAGATGAAGTGAAAACGGTGAGACTGAGAGTGAGGGAAAAAAAATAAATCGGAAGGAGCAAATGTGATGTAGAACTGTGATCTCTTTCAAGAAAAGCTCATTAAATAGCCAAAAAGCTGTGATTCCAGTGCCAACAAAGACAACAGCATTGCCTGAAAGGCCATCCAGACTCTGTGAAAAAATTGAAAGCAGCAATTAGGAATAAGCAGTGATGTATAATTAGTAAAAAAGGGTAACACATAATAATCAATTAGAGATGAGAATCTGTGAAGTGTGGGGAACGGAGAGGGCACAAAAAGATGTGACAGTGATTTCTTTCAGTTCCTTCCTGGCTGGCCACAAGGCAGTTTGGGCTTTTCGTTGAGAGCTTTGTAGGGAGCTATGACTGTGCAGCAGAGTGGTAGCTCCCTATAAAGCCCACATCGGGGTTGGTGGCTGTCATCACCCAGCATGGAGTCATCCCTTTGAAAAAGGTCATGGGCTACTACGAGCTTCTCAACAGCGAAAACACCAAAAATGTGTTGACATTGCCATACCCGAGAAATTAGTTTATGTTTCAGTTTGCATTCTACATTGTAAGGAAAGCAATCACTTAATATAAATAATATAACCTTTACACCTGATTACAAAGAAGGGCAAGACTTTTAAATAGCACTGAACTTAATAAGAAGCAATAATTAATATTATGACAATTAACCTGTTGATGAAGACTAGACCTGGATGGATTTGCTTTTCATTAGCAAGCATGACAAATTAGATGACTCCCATGGGGATCCAAATACCTGAAAGTCCTCTTATTCAGAAAAAAGACAGAACTCCTTCCTCTGTGTAGCTAAATAGGGTTTCAGCCCTTGCTTTGGGGAGCTGTTTTCCCTGGAGGGTGCAGTAGACCTTGTGTGGAAAAGGCAGGAACATGAAGAAAAGGGGAAGGCAGCATCATTTCAGAGGCTTTTCCAAGGGAAAAAGGGAAAAAGGATCACGTGCAGGATTCACCTGAACAGACCTGAACCATTGCCTGTGCTGAAAGCCAAAGCAACAGCAACCAACAATTGGCACAACTCCATGGTAATGTGGCTATAGCTGAATTGAGTTATTTTTGTGGCTACATGAAAAAAATTGAAAATGAACGTGGAAATTAGAGATGAGAACAGCTCAGATCCAAACCTCTGCTTCTTCAAAGTCTGCTAACGCTAAGCGCTGTCTAGTAGATATTTTTCTCTGGTCCCTTTCTTCTAGCTGCATTAATCCATACTGTATGGATGTTGCTTTACACTGTGGACTTTTCTAAAAGTTTTGCAACTTCATACCGTGTTTTTTAATATGTGCATCAGAACAGATGCCAAAGAAAGTTACAAAAATTCTAGTGTGACAATGATGAGACTATTCTTTTGTAGCCTTTGTATGGCTTTGCTACGAAATGAAGTTAACACAAACTGCTGTATCTCTGTCAAGAAAAATGCATAGATATGGAATATATAAGATGCATGTGAATCAGTCTTGCCAATTTAATATTTGACCATGTGTTACGAAGCTAAGGTTTTGCATGGCATGTGGTTAGGACACAATATAAAAAAAATCTCAACAACTTAGCCATTATGCAGTGCTATAAAATGGTGACATTTTACCTTTTTCTGTTATTCTGCTTTCAGGATTGTAAAGGTATGGGTATTTGCACTGGCAGGTTTCTCAAACAGCAGCTCGATACCTTTCAAAGCACACATGTGAACACACCTGCTTCAGCTCTCTCATTCTCCTCTCTCATGGGGACTCCACTCAGATTCCTCCTTCTTCTTTCCCATGTCCTCAAGGAATATATAAAGCTGCTCTTTATTCATGGAAAAAGGTAGTGCACATTTTTCTACATGGTTAATGAAATGCTTCTAGGCAGACACGCTGTGTCTACACAAAGCCTGCAGGGACACAAGGCGCAGGGGCCTGAATCCCCCCAGGGGCTGTGGAAGCAGATTTCTTCTGTGCTTTGGGAGGGAAGCGCAGCTGCTGAGTTTGGACAAGGGAAGGCACATCCCTTCTGGTTTGAAAGAGACCCTTCTAATCTGAAGCATCTTGCTAGCTTCCATGATCCTGTCAGTCCAGCACTCGGAGGTACTCCACATCCTAGGGAAACGCAAGATCCCTGCTGCTGAGGCTGAGCCCGTGCCCAGAAACACACTCCCAAACCCCTGGGAAATTTTTTCTAAGAAACAGTGAAGTGTCTTTGAGTTAAATTGCAGCTGAGCAGGAGTCTGGAGATTGCAATTTTGAACTGAAGTGCCCTTTGGGGGAGCTGAATACAAGGGACTCGCTTGTAGCTGTAGGTTCAGGCAGTGGTAGAGACAAATGGATTTGTCTCTCGCTGTCCCTCTGCGGTTCCCTATGTCGTGGGCTGTGCTGCCCATCCCGAAGGTGCGCTGGAGGTCGAATGTGTGCCTCCTCGTTCTGCTCCTGGCTGCCTCTGCCCAACTGGTAAAAAGGGCTGGAAAGGGTGATTTGGGAATTTTTCAATTGGAAAAAAAATGGATGGGGCTGGGCACCTTAATTTACACAGACCAGCCTTCAGTGAGTAATGAATTTGTGAGCTGAAGGTGAAAGATGCTAGGTCCTCTTATGCAGAACTTCAGGTATAATACGAAGAAAATTAACTGCGTCAAGTGTGCTGTGGGCACAAGAAAATTAATCGTGAGTTTATACTTAATGGTGATGAATACTATTCATGCTCAGAAAGGGGTTGCAAATCAAACACTGCATGTTGCTCTTTATATTTGTTAGCCTCCTCTTCTCCAGGGGGATGAAAAGAAAGGCACTTGTAACCGATTTAAATTGTTTCATGTCCTGCAATTGTTTCACTTCACATTCTTCTGCTGGAAATGACTGTCTAATGGAAATCAAGGGCCAAATGAAGTCACAGGACTAGTGACGAGTACAATGGTACAATGTGTTTATAATCAGAAAAGTACAAAAATCTCCATGTGTTGAGGCAAAGAACAGACCTCCCAGTAAGCGGTCTGTAGTCCTCTTCTCCAATTAGCCAGGTATTTTTTTTTTTCCTGTAATCTCCTCTAAACTATGTTGATGGAAATAAAAAATAAGGCATAGTTTTACGTTAATTAAAACTTTTCATTAGTTATGTAGGTCAGTGAGAAACAAAAAGTAGTTCAAACTCCACCCTCCCTATGCTGCCAGTTTTTCTAATGAAATGTAATTAGCACTAATTGGTAAAACTACACTGATGGCTGGTTATTAATGTTTGTGTATTGGTCCCAGACGTGGTTTTACGGCTGTCAGTGCTAATGGCTCAATGAAGGAAAAAGAATTCTCCTTTCATATTCCTGTCATTTTTCCAGGGTGCCCTCTCCCTTCAAACAACAGTGATGATGTTTAGGGAACGGAAAGCCTCTTTTTAAATCCTGACTTTGGGGAGAAACTGAATGCCTTTAACTCTCATTTGAATTTGCTAGGATTTGAAAGCAGCCAGCACTTAGCATCTGCAGAATCAAGCCTCAACTATTTTAGGGCTGCTTTTTTTGAGCCATCATAATTTTTAGTGGTTCAGAATTTATTGAAATAATTATCCTCCTAATTGCCTACCTGTTCTTGAAAGCACACTTATGAGGCAAGCCTTTCTTCTAAGCAATCACCTTAAAGTATTCGGTTTAGAATAATTGCTTTCCTGCAATCCCTGCAACTACTGAATGGACGGCAATCACCTTCTTCAGGCAGACATAGGTGAGAAAGCTGGTCTTTCTAGACAGGGATGAACTGAATTGATGAAATCAAGATTTCCAATACAAATCTACCCAGAGAGGTGTGGGGGGATAGCCTCTTGCAGAGTCAAGCAAAGGCAATGTTACGATGAAGAGGGGGATCTCCAGGAGTGCTCTGGTAGGGACTAAAAGCACACTTGGAAATAGACTGGAAAATACTCAGGAGCTCATTCACTCCTGAATATTAACAGTAAGACATCAACATTAACATGTAAGAAGATAAAACCTTTCTTTTAAAAGCATCTATGTATTCTTAAATGGTTTAGTAATGTACATCTCCCCAGGTCACCCAGGCACACCTCATTTTTGTGAAATCTAGGCTCATTAATATTTCTAAGCTGAAATTGAAATACAGCATACTCTAGGTATGAAGGAATTGCCTGAACAGCTTATCTCATTTATTGAGATATAAATAAAGATGTATCAGCAGAGTCACATGTTTGTTTGCGAACACTTGAAAACTTGAGCCTGATAAGAATAAACGAAATATCACATATCTTAGGCTATTCTCTGCCATAAGGACACAACAAGGTCTTTATTAAATCTTACTCCTTAATAGTTTTGTGCCTTACAAGGCACGCAGAACTCCCCGTAGCACACCCCTGTGTTTCACTGGATGATGCTTGAACTATTTTTCTTATTTGTACATGCAGAATTATATTTAACAACATGATACCTGTGGGTGGGAAGCAATAGTTCTTCCTTGTGGCCAATGAAAAAGGAAGCTGGTCCATGGCCAGGGGGTCTGGAGGATGTATTGCAACAATATGTACTTACAGCCTGCAATGATGTTCTGCCAGACAAATCTCAGTGCTAGTCATTGCCATTTTATATTTTAAAATAATTAATTTCAGACTGCTGCATTAAGCTGTTCTTTCCCCCATGGACTGACCACCCCTATACTAATTCAACTGCAACTAACCTGCTCTGATGGCTTTTTTACAGTCTTACACTGCCACAAATAAATTCTCTCATTACCCTCAGCTACATTCACCACTACACCCTCTTCACCCTTGCTGGAATCTGATTAAAGGATGAAACGTACCTACTCAACAGCCACATAACTAGGACGATTCCTTCTGACCTTGTTTTTGAACAGGTAAAATCTGGAGAAGGAGTATCTTAATAGGTAAAATAAAATTTAAAAATACCTAATCGCACAAAGACACAGTGCCCAACATTCTGGGTTACAGTTCCACTAGCAAATTAAAGGCGCTGACGTCCACCATCATGCAGTGAGACCAGCTGGCACAGGGTCGTTGATGTCCATACCGTTAACTTTCTGAAACTGAGAAGCTGTACACAAACCACCTCCAGGGAATAGTCTCTGGCCCATAGCATCTCCTGCACCAGGCTTGGGAGAGTGTCAAATATCCCAAGCTAATGCTGTGATAACAATTTACAATACAGAGAAATGAGATTTGGTGTCCTGGAACTGTTTAATGCACTTACGTAGATGGAGTTTCAGCGCCTATAGTGTCTGTACACTGACAGAAGTAAAGAGGCAGAGGTTTGAGCTCCTTCAGGCCACGGACTTTGGTTCCCCAGTTCCTGGATGAGAGCTCTGCTACATTGTCCACCAAAATGAGGGCAGAACGACATTACTCTGACCTGGTTTGCACACAGATTGCTGCGTGGAAAGCCCAAGCTGGCTGGCATCACGGCATGCCCTGATGGTGCAGGTCACACGTGGCCCCATGCATGTCTTCTGGTCCTGGACAGGCTTGGGCTCCTGAGCTGCTGAGCGTGGGATACGGCTGGAAGTGTCTGCAGGACACTGCAGTCCTGGAAATAATTTAGTCCAGACACTCTTCCAATAAGCAGTGTGAATGAGACTGCGTCAGATGTGGCTGCCCCTGTTCCCTTTTTGTTCAGGCTTTGCATCCTCAAGCACTTTTCCGTGCTGCGGCACCAGCCATACAACACCAACCACCAGGTTCACGCTGCAGGAGCACCACGCGGACTGGCCACGGCACAGGCTCTCGCGTTGTCTTGGATGTGTTGAACAGCACTTCCTACACCTTCTCACACATGCAGAGAAAATTATTATATAGCATTAAGTACTCAGGGTAAAATGCTGTGTTGGGTGGGCATGGTCTTCATGTTCTCTAGTCCTGAGCAGAGTCAATTGGACTGCTCTTGTCACTTGGCCAGGAGTGAGGGACCACTTTTGGATTGGATGCATTTAGCTGCATTTTTAAATCTCATGCTTTTATCCAGCATGAGATCCTGAATTGATGATGATCTGATGATTATCAGAACAAGATAATAAAATAAATGAGTGCGCACGGGAAGATAAAAATAAGGAAATGAAATAGATAACTGCGTATGGCAAGATAAAAATAAAATCCTGTAACTTCAGACACACATACAATGTTTTACTTGTGAAGAAGATAATGAAGCTTCAGGAGAAGATAAGCTGCAAGCTCAGAAATGGCCAAAAAGTAACTTCAGACACACACACAATGTTTTACTCATGAAGAAGATAACGAAGCTTCAGGAGATGATAAGCTGCAAGCTCAGAAATGGCCAAAATCCAGTTGAGATGCCCACCCTGCACTTGCTGGAAGCATCCAGGAGCCTGTTTGTGTGCACCAGCTGAAGGGCAGCTGAAGCCTTCTCCTTCCAACAAGGGTGAAGCCAGACAGAAATGCCTCTCACCACATGGCAGCACCCATTACCAGCCATGAGGAAGCGATAATAAGGTAATTTTAGGTGCAATGGCAGTGCGGGGAGATGAAGGCAGCTCTGTGAGGATGTATGGAGGAAAAAAAAGTCACAACATCTCTCTGGCTTGTTTCCAGCCCGTCTGCACCAGCGGTTATCCCCAGCAGAGGCGACTCAGGGTTAGTCCCTATAGGTTTGAGGCATGGCTGTAAACTTAAAATAAATAGTGGAGGGGCAACCAAGTATGGGAAGCATCAAAATCACAAAGTCTATGGCTGTGAAACCCTGGGGGGGATCGTTAGGGGACAAATCCTGCATTTTACAGTCTGTGCTGATAACAGCAGCTCAGAGCTTCAGGTCCAGCCCACTGATCCCTGCTCAGGCCCCACTTCAGCTCAGGAGAATGCACTAAAAGTGATTACAGGTGTCAGTTTTGGTCACTGAACTGTTGTAGCCCTTCAGGCAATCTACCTCTTCCAGAAACAAAGCCCAAGCCGAAGCCGAGCAGCTCCTTCCCCTCTGCCTCTCTGCAGTCAGGCTTGCCTCAGGCTCCATTCTCCTCCATGTCTTGCTGCTCCTGCCTCCCTTTGGGCTTCCCTGGGCTGCAGGACTCCTTCCCTGCTCTTGAATGCCCACCAAACTCCTTCATACCCTGGGAACAAGCCCCCCCCCAGCCCTTCAGCTGCTCTCTCCATCTTATATCCTTCATCCACACGCTGCTTGGCAAGAGGTGAATTTCATTTGTCTCTTCCTCCTCAGAAGGCTGGTACATATGCAGGTGTAATGCCCCCACCCATGTTGAAGGCAGCCTCTGCATCCAGCACTTTGCATTTTAATCAATGCAAAGCAAGAATAGCGCTGGCTCACTAGGGACATCATCTTTTGCTGGTTTGATTTTAAAAATTAAAGCTATCAAATGAGTGACATAAAAATAAAGATCCTCCTATTACAGATAATAAGAATTGCTGCATTATTGCTCTGTCCCACCACTTGTAGTCGTTAACAGCTATTGCCTTAGAAGAACCACCTCCATCATGTAATTGTGCCTGTGTTGTATTTGCTAGGCTTAAAAGAGCTATTACTAACCTCAAATCCCTTGTTGGGCTGAGCAGGAAGGTGAAAACTGGTCAGGAAACCATCCTTGGGAGGAAAGGCTCGATAGTTTCCAAATTTTCCCGTTTAGAAGGAGCAGCAAAGGTATCTCAGAGATCAACACTCTCTTAGCTGAAAATCAGCCACAAACTTTTCCTTTCTTAATCGAAGACCTACATTTCACTAGGAGATGCCCGTTTCCTCCAGCGGAGAGGAAAGAGATAAAGAACTATGCATCTTACAGTGATCTTTAAACTGATGTATGAGGCACTGACTTGAGCTAAAATCCCTCTTGAAAAGCCTTAAGTTTTAGCTCAGAGGAGACAGCATCAGGTAGGTGAGACACTTGAAAGCATCTTCAGCTGCACATACACCTCTACCAACACCGACTAGTAACTCTGAAGCATCAGGATGTGCTATGTCCACATGCTGTTAGCAGGAGCCCACATATCTTTGGGTAGGGGTTTGCACTGAGCCCAGGTTTTGTCACAAATGTGTCTTCTCTTGTCCCCAGTTTTCTTCCCCTCGCTGTGTCCAGGAGTGTGCCGCACACCTTAATGGGCTTCACAAACGCCGTCTCTGCAACCTCCTCAGCTAGATGACACCCTCTGCTGCCCCTGAGCAAGCAAGGGCCTGCAGTGCCCAGCTGGGGGCAAAGGGACAATGCCCCCAGCTCTGTGAACGGCACCAGGAAACACGCAGCTACACCACAGCTGTTCAAGCCACGAGACAGCATTCCCAATTCAGCGATTCGTGGCAGTGAATTTCACAGATTGACTAAATCCAGCTGGGCACTGCTTCCTAGCAGGCAAATTGCTCCAGCCCGTAGGCCCGGGCATCCTGCCTTTCCCCAAGGCAGCCAATGGGCGAGAGCACCCTGTAATGCACCTTCTCACTCCCGCAAACAGTGAATGATGCAGCGCTGGCACCAGCATGGACAACCCGCATCTCACACCTAACGCTCTGCCCACCTGTCGAAGCACAGCGCATCTTCCAGATACTCCCTCGGAGCACGAACCCCCTTGCGAAGTGAGGAAAAACCACAAACCACCATCACCTCAACCCTTAACTTCGCATTTTTCTCCCCTTGGAAGTATTGCAGCGCTCCTGCAGCAGGGCAGTGAGACGTCCCCCGACCATCTGCG
>NW_010135884.1:0-4084 GCF_000699245.1 Pterocles gutturalis
TGTGTGTGTGCACGGGGATGAGCTGTGCAGAGAGCTGGGGCACGTGCAGGGGGTCGGTGTGCACACATGGGTGCTGTAGCTTGCAGCCGTGCCCTTGCTTGCTGGGGTGAGCTTGGCTCATCTCCCGCGGGCTTGCAATGCTGAGCAAACCCCGAGCAGACACGTCCAGGGAGAGAGGATGTCTGCACACACAGAGGAGTTGCACTCCGCTGGGTTTTGCCCGTTTTAAGGATTTCTAATCCTGTAAGGAGCCATCACGCCTGGCGATTTTCTGCACGTTGAGCCTCCCTCCAAGGCAAAGCTGCGGTGTTACACTCTGCACCGGTTGCGGGTTGGATGGGAACTGCTGTACTGGGTGCAGAAGGGCAACATTCCTTCCACTTTACCATGCCAATGCTCCCGAAATCGGCCGTGGAAATGGGATTTGGCGGTGGGGAGCCATCCTGCCGCGCTTGTCAGCGCTGGGGGAGCTCTGCCCTCTTACTGCTCTTCCTAGCTTGTATTTAAGTTGCTGTACGTAGAGTATATGTATAGTCGAAATGTCTGGGGTAGTGAAATGTACTGTAGTGTCGCTGAATAAATTCCACAGTGTCTTTCAAAAGGTTTCTTTTCTTTTTCCTCTTTTTTTTTTTTTTCTTCTGTTTGTTTTCAACTAGGACCCCTACTATGGCTGGTGGCCTATTTTCTATTGACAGAAACTACTTTGAAGAGATAGGAACTTACGATGCAGGAATGGATATCTGGGGTGGCGAGAATCTTGAAATGTCTTTTAGGGTAATTGCCGTTTTCCTTCATTTTCTGTCGACAAACACAAGTCGTGCCGTAACGGTTCCCGCGCTGCGGACAGGGCGCTTCTGCGCGAGCTGGCGTGCAAGTCATGGCTTCATGTAAATTCTCAAAATATTTGAGGATGCCTCATTATTTTGACCCTTTTTACTGCATGAAACATTTGGTTACTGTTTGGAAATTTTTATGCTTTCCAAATAATATATATATTTTAGTAATAACTTTATGAAAGAAACGAGGCATTCCATGAGCTGCTGCAAATGCTGATTGACCTGAGATATAAATCTTAAAAAATTCAAATATATGTTTTAACAGAAATTTTTGAACGTCTGTGTCGTCATGAACTTGCAAGTTCTGTCTGGGGTCTTTATTCTGTGTGAGAGCTGAGCTCGCAGCAGGGTTTCCCGTCCTCCAGCCTGTGGGATAGGTACACTGGCCATGACAAGAACGAAATCTCTTTGAGTGCAATGCGTTCAGTAATTGCGCTTTAGACAGAAAGGAAAAATGGAAAATTGAGTCTTTCATAAGCAATTGTTAGACAGGATGTTGAACATCACTTTGAACATCACTGATGTGTCGCACTTTATGCATTTTAAGTGATTTTATGCAAAATAAACCTGTCTCGTACCTGCTGCACATCACGGGGATATCCTTCTTGCCTTTTTTTTTTTTTTTTTTTTCTGTCTTTTGTGTTCAGCCAGGGCTGGTGGATTATTTTCTATTGACAGAAACTACTGGGAAGACTTTTGTGAAGCCGATATTTCTAGAGATCAACTGAAAGCATTTCAGGCCATTTTCTTTGAATTATAGTTGTTCACTTTCCAGTAAAACAGAAGGGTGGGAGTTACTTCTTCTGAGTGCTACTGTTTTGAACCGATGGATCTCAGCATTTTGTGGTCTATAGACCCCTAAGGATATTCCTTGGGTGTATGTAGGCTCCTGTATAGGAGCTGATTTTCAGCTCCAGCTTGTTGGTAGGCTTTCTTTGCACGTCTCTGGAACTGATCCCTGGTTGTTTTTCACCGAGTGTCAGAGCGGGTGACTCCTGTAAATGGAAGTTCGCCTCGAGCGTTGAAATGTTAAGATGAGAATTACTGATGTGCATTAAATCTGAACGCTGTCTGGTATCACTTAGAGAAAACCACTTTCTGCAGGACCAGCTTGGAGTCATGATTGTAGGAAGGTCCCGTCTTCTGCAGCATTTCACTCCCCTGTTGGAAGAGCACTGGGTTTTCATCATACAAATGACAATCCCTGACAAACCAGCTCTGATCCCCAGGGCCAGCCGAGGCGATTTGTAAGAGTCCGTGTTGGAGAGCACCTGAAGTTGGTTCTCCATGGGCTCCTTTTGGCTGTGGCTATTTTTGTTAACAAAGACACAAATATTGATCATTTTTCTGTCTGGTCTTGTAAGCACAACAGAATAAAATAATTTACAGTTCCACAGCCTTTCCCTGCTCCCTGGTGCGATAGATTCATTTTGGCAGAAAGCATTTGATCTGCTGAGAGCAGCACGGGAGCGTGCGTCCACCTTCCAGCACACGCCGCAGAGATGTCCTGAGCAGGGTGTTCTTAATGCATGCTGGTGCTCGAGTAATGCTGATGTGTTCTGAAAACCTTTCCTGAGAAGTTCAGCAGTTTAATGGTGGTGTTCTGTCTTCGGCTTGTGCTGTTCTGCTCTTGGCAGCTGTGTGGGAAGTTTAAGACCAGGGGGTGGAGGGACAGGGCATGGGGGAATGGTTTCAAACTGAAAGAGGGGAGATTGAGACTAGATTTTAGCAAGAATTTTTTTTCCTGTGCAGGGGGTGAGGCAGTGGCCCAGGGTGCCCAGAGAAGCTGTGGATGCCCCATCCCTGGAGGGGTTCAAGGCCAGGCTGGATGAGGCTTTGGGCAACCTGGGCTGGTGGGAAGTGGCCCTGCCCATGGCAGGGGGGTGGGACTCGGTCTTTAAGGTCCCTTCCAACCCAGTTTTTGGAAGATTTTCCCACTTGTGCTTCAGGAAACATGACCATCCTGGAAAAGGCTCATGGGAGGTCAAGAATAGACATAAACTGGTGTGCTTCCAGCGCCGGGGGATGACCGTGGAAATGCCAGGCAGCCAGGCGGTGCTGCTTCTTGGTATTTAGAGCCCTCCTCTGTAAAGAAAAGCAACCGCGTAGTCAAGTGCATCAGGTACAGCTGGATCAATAGAGCATCAAGGAACTGAAAAACCTCTCTGATGTAAAACATCTGCAGAGAACTGGCAGCAGAGAGTGCCCAGGGGCTGGAGGGTTCCTCCAGTGGCCGTGTTACAAACCTGCAATTATCCAGCAAGTTCCCAGAACATCCCATTGCAGCCAAGAAGGCACTGGGACTAGATCTTGTTTTGGAAAATTACTGTAATGGGAGTCAGCCGTAAGGATGTTTCTAGAGTTCTTGTTGCACTGGAGGTTTATCTCATCAAATGGGAGGGGGTTTGTTTTGGTGCTGGTCTGGTATTCAGAAAGCAAAACCAAAAAAATGGTGTTTTTTATGCCTGCATCCCCCAAAAATTCTATAAAGTGCCTTTGCCTTCCCTGGCTGCTGTCTGGGCAGTGCCGGTGCTGAGTCCCACGGCATGGACCAACGATGCTCGGCTCCCATGAACCGCAGCACATGAGCGTGGCGATGGTTTCCTTATTTCTGGGTAAATCGTTATTTTGTCTCTTAGCTGTGCTGCTGCTCCTTGCTGAGCAATCTTTGGTGATGCCTTTTGGAGGATGTCTTTTAATAATGGCAATTGGAAAAAAAAAAGCTAATAATAATCCTGGCAGGAATCTCCTACAGCTGTAAGAGTCTGCTTTAGTAAATGCAAACCTCATTTAGTCTTAAACATTCACCATATTTTTTATTTATAGAATTCCTTAAATGTTTTTAATTTTCTGTTAAAATCTGTGTTTATTCCCCATTGGAGAATGCCCTGAAAACTTAATAGTCAGGAAGGAGCTTATATGGATCTGGAAAGGGTATTAAAAACAATCTGCCCGTTAGCAAAAAAAAATATTATTCTTTCGAATAATCCAGCTAAGCCAGAGCAAGGCTGGAGGAGGGCAATGCCCACTCTAACGGGGGGGGGGGGGGTGTTTGCTGCTGGGTTTGTGGCAGCTACGAGAAAAGATTCTCAAGAAAAATTTCTCAGCCTGGCTGTGTGTGATTTCTCAACTTTCAGCTGCAAAATTACAGGTGTGGGAGAGTGTTTAAGCACGGCTGGGTGACGGTTTGGGCAGGATGAGGGGTTTGGGTGGCTGGAGGAGCAGCGCCGTGCGGTTACGGGCACGGC
>NW_010135884.1:4098-13665 GCF_000699245.1 Pterocles gutturalis
CGAGGCGGGAGGGCTGCGTGACGCGAGGTGATGCTCAGAGGTACACCGTGACACTGAAATGCATCTTGGGAGTGGGATCTGCGGGGTATCGATCCCTGATCACCCCCCAGACAGAATGAAATTCTCTCTCTGTGCTCTCCAATGTTGTTATCCAATGATATGTCTAGATTAACTCTTTTTTTTAGGAGCACCATTTGCCCAACAATTGTGCTCAAAATAAATTTGTGTGCTTACATGTAAAGCAGACAACATTTTCCCCTTCCTTTGGATGGCATTAATGTCTCCGGATGTCAGGATCCTTAGGGTTCTGCAGGGAAAATATTCAAGGTGCACTGGTTCAGTTGATTTCATGAAAGAGATCTTTGGTATTAGAGTTTTTTCAGGATTTTTTTTCCTAATTATTACCTACGCATCACTGCGTAGCGGCTGCCAACTTTTAACACATCAGCACAGTTATGTGAAATAAGTTACTTACTTTCCGACTGCGGGAGTCTGTGGGGATGTTTTTACTGTAGCTTTGATCTGTGCGTGTATGGGAGAGAGGTTTAATCCACACCATCACCCATAAACACACACGTGCACCAAAAGAACCCCTTTATGTAAAGACATGTTCTCTAAAATGAAGAAAATAGAATTATTCATGTAATAATTATGATAATATGTACTCTAACCACCCAAAAATAAACTTCGACAGAGCTTCAGGAGTATTTTTTCTGCTTGTTTTGAGGTGTTTAAAAAGATATAAATTATGTGGGCAAGTACAAAGCTCAGTTTTAATCCCAAGGTGTGCAGGGTCTTACTGCAGATTTTGCAGGAGTTCATATTTGTGAGCAAAAAGATAAATGGAGAATGGGTGAGTCTCGCATGGGTTTGTTAGAAGCTAAATCATACCACGGGGGGTTTGACAGCTCGTTTTCCCAGCCAAGGAAATGCAGCAGATCCCCTGGATCTGTTCTTGAGCAAAATATTTCCCTAAGGGGCACTCTGGGAATTGTCTCCTGAGTGTGGAGAAGGTGGGATAGACAGGAACTGGAGAGTGGGGAATGGGCGCTGCTGGAGGAGGAGATGTCGGGCTGGGGACAGGTCACTCTGAGTTTCTGAACAGTGACGCTGCAGCTGGATGTTGGGGTTTTTTTTCACTAAATAAGTTTTCACGAAGGTGGGGAATAAACCCATGGGATGTGCTGGGTGGAAGGATGCAGAGAGGGACTTGCAGTGTGATCCAAGTATGGTGGGTGGAAGGATGCTGGTTTGGGGGAGTTCAGGTGGAATGAGAAGGGTTAAACTTCAGGGGAGAAGGGAAGGAAGACACCTTCAACCTTAAAAATAATGATGGGACAACAACTGGTTTGTGAATAATTCAGTGGGAAAATTTGAGTGAAATTAGTATATTTTTAAAATCAGATACGTCCATCTTGCACCAGAATATTTGCAGCCTGGCTGACTTCAGTCCCTCGGTGATTCTCATCGCCGTTGGGGCCCTTAGTGCCTGTCCCGATGGGTGAGGGGTCAGTAAATCAGAATATTGTCCAACACAGGGTCTGCTGAGGTTTGCCGAGGGCAGGTTTGGTGGGCAGGAAATCTCAGTGTAGGAGTCGGGGGTAAGGCGCTGGCTCTGATTGTTGTTCTTTTTCTGGGGAGTGAAGGCTAGAATGGCTGGCAGGAACCTAGGAAAAAATCATTCATAAGGTCATCACTCGGTTCAGACACATGGGATATAGTTCATTGGAAATAGCTTGATAGGACCAAGTAAATTCTATCCCTGGAAATTTTGCTGGATTAAAAAAAAAATATAATGAATGTTAAAATTTAAAAAAATGCAACAAAATTTAATGGCAGTCATTAAATTCTCAAAAATTCTTGGAGTGTTAAGTGGGGCAGTCACCGGGGTGGGTAGAAAGCTGCTGGCAGGTGTTGGATGCCTGGCTGGGGTGTTTGCCGTAGCAAAGGGTTGGGGGCAAGGCTGGCACTCACCGGAGCTGCAGGGAGGAGCGGTGAGATGGATTGCCACAGCGGGTCTCGTCGGGATGGCGAGCAGATCTCTGGAGTCCCACGACCCTTCACCAGGACATGGACTTTGGAAAGGGGCCGTTTTTCCGCAGAATATCCAGCTTTATTGGTTTGGGGTTTTTTTAATAATATTGAAAAGAGAAAAGTCCTTTTCTTCTGAGCAGAGTGGAGGTTTGTCTGCAGTGCTCTGACAACTGGAATAAATAGCAGATTGTGCCAAGAACAGAAATGTATGTACAGGAACATGCATTTTTAAAAAAAGAGGGAGAAATTTCCTAACCAGGAGGGTAGTTGGAGGGGGAGAGCAGGAGCATCCTGGCGGGGTGGATGCTGCTCCTTGGGCAGAGTGCACCTAGCGTTGCTTGTGCTCGTTGCTGTCCTGTCTATCAGGTTATTCCCGTGTCTCTCTGTACACACATCAGCAGCATGTGTGTCGGTTTTGATGCCTTTTTAGTCCGGCCGCGCGTTCTTGGTATCCATCCTCCTGCCGTTCCACCTGAGCTGGCGGGTCGTCGCTGAGCTGCCAAAACACGAGGTGTTGAACACGGGGATATGTTGATGTTGTTGCTTATCCCACCAGAGGACATCACTTAGCATGCTAATGAAGTTATAGAAAGGGATTTAGCCCTAATTAAATAAAATCTGCATTAAGTTGCTATGGAAACTTGTGTCTGTGTCGAGGAGCTGTAATTACAAGCCGGTACCAGTGTTCTTCTTCAAAACACGGTTCTTAAACTCCGTGTTTTGTCACCAGGAGGTGTTGTACATTTTAGTCCTGCTTGGCTGCTCATGAGGAGACTAAAGCAAGGAGCGGGATGAGCCTAAACAGGGAGCTGGGCAGTTGGTGATGCCGTTGATGCCAGGGAGGCGTGAATCCCAAGGAACCGGTGCTGTCTGGCAGAGCAGCAACGCTGTGTCCCCCTGCCAGCACGCGATGGAAATCTTCCTTTTGCCCCTTGTTCCCCCAGCTGCTCTGGTGTGCCTCCAGTTCTGCCAGCTGGGACCTTCTGTAGTTTCTCCTTTCGTCCTTTTCAGAGCCCTGAAAGATGGGAAATTGCAGAATAGATGTTGATACACGAACTGATGTGTATCGTACCAAGACTCCAGTGATCTGACAGAAAAATATCTTACTTCATTTAACAACAGGGTGTTAAAGTCCCGGATTATATGATTTTTTTATACTTGTGCAGTCATATCAAAGGCATTGAGCTTACTCAGAGTCTACATTTTGGCTCCAGTAGTGGAAAGGGACAGTGTCCATTGAGGAGAAGTTAATCAAATTCTCTTGTCTGTAACTTTTTTTTTTTTTAATTGATCATGGCGCTCACCAGCGTATGAACCAGAGAACATACATTTTGTTTCGCTTCTGTGGCTCTGTGATGGCCAGAGTACCTGTGCTTGCTGCTTCCTATTGCTGGCTGGGATACTAACCGAGATCTGCTGGTCGGGATGCTCATGAACACGATTCAGCTTTGAAAAAAAAAAAATTATATGCATATAAAAGTAGAAATTCTTCTCTATTTCTTTAAATATTTTGAAATCCTGGGAAATTGAAATACGTGGGTGGCATCCCAACCCTACAGTTAAGTCACTGTGGCATGACACCTTCCCAAAGCCGTGGTTAGCGTGTGGTCGTGCTGTAAGGACGCAGAACCCGGTGAACCATTCCCACCAGCTTTCACATTGCAGTTAAACTTCTGCTTGAAATTCCCACTTGAATTGTGACCCGGGGAAATAAATCAGGAGGGGGGCTGTCAGAGTCCCTCCGGCTGTAGACTCGGCGTGGTTTGGATTTGCTGTAGTCAGTGTTCTTTGTGTTTTATTTTCAGATTTGGCAATGTGGTGGCTCCCTGGAGATCGTCACCTGCTCACATGTTGGGCACGTTTTCCGAAAAGCAACCCCATACACCTTCCCCGGCGGCACCGGGCACGTCATCAACAAGAACAACAGGAGGCTGGCAGAGGTCTGGATGGATGAGTTTAAGGACTTCTTCTACATAATATCCCCAGGTAAGAAATGGTTTTCTGGTCGTATTCTGAACTGTAGAACTGTCTGACAAAGGGAGGTGTAAGGCACTAGAGGTGAGTGTAGATGTGTATGTGTGTATTGATCAAAAGTTGAGAAATAACAGTGACAGTGCTTTCAGAATTCAAGGGAGTGTCCCTTCCGTGTGTCTAAGCCTTCTGCATTCTGTTCCCAAGGTGAGAAGGGTGGCTAAGATACGGAGGTTTTTTTTCAGAACATTATTCTCACAATGTCAGTTTGCAGACAAGCAGCAAAGCTCTGAGCCCGTTAGTGTAAGAACGGCAGAGTTTGGCCAGGTTGTCCTCGGGATCCCTGAAGGTCCCTTCAGCAGGCACCCGCAGGAGGGACAGCAGAGGTGTCCCCAGGTCACTGCACGGGCGGCAGGAGCCCTCTGGAGCCCAGGGCTCGGGGCCATGGAGCGTCTTTTTTTGGTTCCTCTTTATTTAAGCATCAGTTTACTTCGTGCAGCTAACTCTTAAATAAATCTTGTTCTTTAGAATAATGTGATAACCGCCCCCAAGTCTGTGACGTGGCAGCTTTCATGTCCTTACTTCCATCATTTAAAATCTACCTGTTCTCTTGGAAAATTAGACTTGGAGACAATTCAATTTTTATCACACTTAGGGTTTTAAACAAAACATTTTTTTTCTTTAAAAACCCACAAGAATCAAAAACTCGGAACGAGTGGCCATGATCAGGAGAAAAGAGTCAGTACCCCCAGTGCTGGCTCTCCGGAGAAGCCAGTTTTCCCCTGGATTTCGAGCAGTCCTTTGGTCACAGCCGACCTCTTAAAGCAGACACTTTGAGCTCAGCCTTTTCTTTTGATAAATCAGGGCCAGTAGTTTTATTTAATTTGATTTGTCTGGAATAAATGAAAAAATGAGGTTAATATACTTTATAACATTTTCCTTTTAGAGATTTGTACATAAAATGGAAAACTATTCTGGGTTGACTCCAAACAGTCTTACTGATACATCACAATTATACAGTTAATAAAAACCAAATTGCTTCAGTTCAAAAGCCAGAGTACACAATCTCTCATGTAGCAAAGACAGTTATTTTTCATAGTATTTATAAATTATTACTGAAAATGTCAGTGGCAGAGGGTGCCACAGCCTGTGTAAGCTATTGTTGCTCTTTCTTCTCTTGTGTGCTCTGGGATTATCTTCCCATTCTTCCATCTCTAAACTTTCTTCCAATTTAAATTCTGTAGCAGCACGATCAGTTTAAATTCCCACTATCACCAAGAGGTAAACCCCAGTGTATTATTATCTGTATGAGTTTTGCGTCTCGTCTCCAGCACAATTTGCTGTTGTTATACCGCAGCTCATTCTGCCGGCAGACCGGCGTGTTTCCACAAGCTGTGATTGTTCCAGGGGTCCAGGATATCTCAGTCAATCACCGGGTGCCAACATGTAATCACAAGCTATGAAGTCCGAAAACTCTTGGTTTCTGCATGAGTTATCGCACGTGTCCTGTGGCTGGCACGGTGCGGGCTCATAAAATATTCTGAGCCTGTCCTGGAAAACTGTTATCAAGGCAAAAAATGTAAAACACCATTCAAAAAAAAGTCTATGTGCATCTCAAGTGCCCTGTTAATGGTATAAGAATATAATTATATATCTGTGTCTTAAATATAGATGTATATAAATGTGTATATAACCAAAAGATGCAAGCATGAAACAAATCGTAAAAAAGTCATCAGACTCATGATCCCCATCAGTCAGAGGTTTGGGTTGGCACCGAGGGTTTTTGGGATTTTTTTTTTATTATTTTTTTTCTGTAAGGCTCTGCCTCCAGCTTGGGCAAAGGGCCGGTGCACCGTAAGGGAGGGAGGTGCCGGCAGATTTCCTCGGTCCTTTTGGAATACCTTCTTGCGGTGCTGTGGCAGCAGGGTGGAACATCTGAGGGGGAACGTCTGCTCTCCTCAAGAAAAAGTGACAGATGGTGTAAAAGTGAATTCAAAACCTGTGTAAGGTGCGAGTTCAAACCATCAATAGATGGTATGTTTGAACTTGACTTTGAACCCTGGGATGAGCCACTCTTTAATTCACTTCTCCCTTATTAAATTCTTTTTTTGTGCGGTCTCATAATACCAAGTTCCCATTGCATTTCTGTTGAGCAAAATGCGTTTCTAATAAATTACTCTGACCACGTACATTTTCTTAAGAGCACGAGGCATGCAGTGGATGTTCACCGCATGGCGTGTGTGGTGAATACATTGCACTCTCTGCTTTTATATTCTGCCTCGACAGCAAGTTTTTCCAGGCTGATTAGGAGTTGGTTGCTTTAAAGCATTTAGGTGAGCTCAGGCTCTAAAAATATCATGCTAAGGGCTATTTAAAATACAGTATATTTTAAATGAGATAATAGCAAAATGCATTTAAAGGCGGCTAGAATAGTGATATGCAGGGTGGAATAATTTAAAAGTTCCAGTTGCAAAAAGAGCGCCAGGTGAAATTGCTGCTGGGTTGTCTTCTAAAATCTGTTCATATTTCAGGTAAAAAATGCTCCCAAATTGGTCAGGTTTTAATTTTCAGATTCCTAAATGGAACATGCCAAATCCTGGATCAGAACTTTTTTTTCCCCTCTCTCTTTCTCTCTTCCATTGCTTTTCTTTTTGTTTTGAGATCTTCTTTGGTTACAAGCAGCACTCCCTATAGGCCTTCTTTTTTTTTTTTTTTTGTTTTTTTTAATCCTTTTTTCCACAGAATTTCTACTGAAATATTCTGAGTTGTTGGAGGGCTGAGCAAAAGGTTAAGTTCAGATGTAGAAATTAAAATAAAAAGGCTGTGGAAAAATATATCCAATTTCAGCCTACCTTTGAGCAGCTTGACTGTTTTTCCAGAACACCTGCAAAACCTGCAGCAATCCCTCTTGCTATGGACTTTTGCTGCTCTGCCCCTCCGGTGATCTGACATGTCAGACCTCCCGTGCAGTAGATGAATTTGGAACCACCCAATGAAAAGAAAATTAAACTTGGGAAAGTGGCCGTAAGAAATGCCTGGTTCCATCTATTGGAGTGCATGTGCTGCAGGATGACACGTAAATGGAGCGATGGCCTCATACCTCTGCAGATCCAAGTATTTGAAATCTGAGATTTGGTTTTGAAAGTGGATAATGAGGTGTGTGTTGGATGATGTAAGTCAGGAGCTAAATGCTTTCTGCTGCTGGTTCTGGCCCAGAGCTATCCCTGGTGCTGCCGTCGCAGGGTGTCTGCTGTCAAGGTGATGGGTGGTTGGATGGGTGGATGGATGGATGGTTGGGTGGATGTGGATGGTTGGGTGGATGTGGATGGCTGGATGGTTGGTTGGATGTGGATGGTTGGGTGGATGGGTGGATGGATGGATGGATGCTCTCCAGGTTTGGAGGAGTGGTGAAGACTGACAGGTCATCTTCTGAACTGGGCAGTATCCTGCAGTTCAGCTGGGTAGGAGGTGCCCCGTATGGACGTTTGGAAGTGTGCAGATGCTTTGGAGGGCAGAAGGCATTGTGAAGCTCTGTCTAGAAGAGCACCTGCCATGTAAGAGATAGAATTAATGTGTGTTTTGAAGTTTTCTCATTATCACTTGTATCTTGGAGCGGAATTACAGATCGTTTCCTATTCTATTAGAGAGGAGCTTCTGAAATCACTTTGGACAGTCAGTTTTGCAGCTACCTTCACAATTTCCTAGGCTTCAGCCAGCAGCAGGGGAGGATTTTGTCAGCAACATTTTTTAACCTGGATGTCCAATATTCGGCTTTCTAGCCTGCATTTCATCAGCTGGTTCCTGAGATGAGAAGACATCCCTTCTCCCATGGAAAAGAGCAATTCTTGCCGCAGGCCATTTTAATTCAGGCTCCTAAGCACAGATAAAAACACAAGGCTGTCTTTAACGAACCGTTTTTCAGCAGTCTGACATCCAGTGGGATACCGTGCATTGCAATACCGCTTCCCCCAGCTATTCCTTCAGGAAGGAAAAGCCGCTACCAGAGGCATCGCTGTCCTCCTTCTGCCCGAGGAGGACATTTCTCTATCAGTGTCCCTGTCAGATTTTCCCCAGGGCTGGCACAGAGCTGGGGTCCTTTTGCCCTTTCTTTTAAACCCATATGATGCCAAGGTGGCTCTAAAAACGCAGTCAGGGTGCACGTTAATAATTTCTTGGCCATTTGCTTGCAAATGTTAGTTACAGGTGCAGTTGTGGAGCCAATGCAGGAGAAAATGATTCGGGTTTTGTCACAGGAATTGTTAATGAAACTGTTTCTTTTTATTAGAAAAGTTAGGGTGACGTGCCAATGCGCTTGTTGTATTTATTGTTAAGTTTTGGCTTGTCTTTCTATGAGCAAAACTGCTATTCGCTGCTGAAATGAGCAAAAATCAGCAGAAATCGGGTGCTTCTAGATGTGCTCTCTTCTTTATGCAGTTATGCATTTGCAAATTTGCACAGAATTCAAATAGAGAACGTATGAACAAAGTTTTATTCAAACTGAAGGGTGAAATGAGGTCAGTAACGGTGATGTTGGTAGGACAAGATTTGTTTAATTCAAAATTTAACATCTGTTGCTGTTTCAGTCGCTGGAAGGAATTTCACTATAGGTCTCCTTTATATTTTCTGATCTTTTTTGAAGTTATTTATGAATATGCAGTATTAATTGGTGATTAAAATGCGATGATGATGTTCCTCAGGATTAAGAAGCAAATGGAGGAGAAAGGTACTTGGGGATTGAGAAAATAAAGTTAATAACATTTTAAGTTAAAAAAAAAAAATCTCAATAAAAAACCATAGATGAGAGTAGAGGTTTTTTAAATAGGCCATTTCTAAATATCAAAAATCGTTCCCAATATTGTTAAGCTTATTTTTTTATCCTTTTATCTGGCACGCATTTCTCTTAGTTTATTAATTTGAAAAATACAGATCTCTAGATAATTTTGTTGGAGAACAGAGAAGGTTGCATTTTTTGGCAATTAGGTCTCTGAAGTTATTATCTATCAGCTCACACTCATCTCCCCGGTTCTCCTCTGGGACCTGATTAATTTGATTTCTTAGCTGATGTCCTCAGAGCAGGAGGAGCCCATGGCTGTTCACAGAGGCGTTGCGTTAAATGGATCTCAGCGTAATTAGGGTGCACACCTAGTAATTATGTTTTGAGGTAGAAGTCTTGATCCATTGAGTTAAGAATTGCTTTCTTGAGGCTGCCTGCTTGTGAAAGTGTAATTCCACTGAAGAAGGACCCATCGGAAATTTTTTGTAGTCGTAGGCGTATTTCAAATCGTTGCCTTCCCTCTGTAGGAGCTGTGTGTGGATAAGAATAAAATCTTTTGTTTCTGCCACCCTTGAATGTGACCATCCTATGTGATGCCTGTGTGTTCATGCCACACGCCCAGATGAGTTGGAGACCCAAATTTTCAATATATCCAACCTAGAATTAAATAAATATAAAAATAAGGAAAATAATGCAGATTGAATTCTGTACAAAATATTTTGAGTTGAAAAAAAAGGCTTAATTTGTCACATGGTGAGAGTTTGGAGGAACAATTCTTGTAGAAAAAA
>NW_010135885.1:0-4749 GCF_000699245.1 Pterocles gutturalis
GGAGCCCCGCAGCCGGGCTGGTGGTTTCCCCAGACGCGGGGCAGAAGGAGGGCTCCCCTTTGGGGTGGTCGTGGAGAGTCGCTGCAGAGGAGATGCCATCACCGAGGGAGCCGGGGATGGACTGCCCCCAGGCCGGGGTTGGGGCGGCCATTCTGATCGTGTGTGCTGGGGGCAGCCTGAAAACGCGAATTAATGCGTACAGATGACATTAAATAGCGGGAGTTTCACGTCTCCCTTTGGCACCTGGCTTTGCTCTTTGTCGCTGTGGGGCTCAGCAGGTCACAGCATGAGGCTCGCTGCCGCTTTGGTTGAAATATGTAGCATTTCTTCACCTAGGTACTTGCGCAGATATACGGAAAAGAGTCCTTTTGATAATTTCTCTGAATGAATAATTAAAACAAAACTTTGGAAAGCGTGCTCTTCTACACCAGCATCCATCTTTCGATGGAGCACAGTTACTGTATTTGGCAATACACATTCAAATGCTCTGACTCATGTATCTGTGCAGAAACTTAGATTCAATTTGCGCTGAGAATGCATTCAACTCCCTCAGTTTTTTCTCAAATCAATAAAAAAGTTAACACATTGTCTTGGAGAGCCCAAGAAGCTTGCCAAACCTTTCCACTTCCAGGGACTACCTCACAGAAGCCTCTTCATTAAAATGTGTGTTCAGGGCCAGTCTTAGAGGCAGTGAAATACGTTTTGAGACCTTTCTGGAAATGGCCTTTCCCTTTGTAGTTGCAGAGGCACAGGCACTGCAGCTTCACCTCGGCATACCACCCATCCATAGATGCACAGTGACAGAGGAGCACATGGAGCCATCCCGTTGCGATGACCACTGCCATGGCTTTCGGTCTGCTCCTGCCTGAATCCCTGCTTGGCCCCTCCCTGGGCTCCTCCACCTGAGTATGAGGAGTCTCCACAGGCAGTGGAACCAGAAATGTGTATCCTGGGAAGAACATAGGGAAGCTTCCCAGATGTGTAGGGATGGGATCAGGAAATCTAAGGCACAGTTGGAGCTGAATTGGGCAAGGGATGCAAAAAATAATAAGAAGGGCTTCTACACATATACTGGCCAGAAAAGGAAGATTAAAAAAAGCATACCCCTCTCATAAATAAAACAGGAGAGCCAGTGACAACCAACAAAACAGGAGAGCTGGTGACAACCAACATGGAGAAGGCTGAGGTGCTCAATAAATTATTTGCCTCAGATGTCAATGGTAATCTGTCTTCCCACATCTCTCAAGCTCCTGAACCTTAAGGCAGGGACTTGGGGAATGAAGTCTCTCCCATCGAAAGTGATCATCAGGTTTGAGACCCACTGAAGAACCTAAATATACACAACTTCATGGAATGTGACAAGATGTGCCCCAGGGTCCCAAGGGAATTGGCTGATATAGCTGCCAAGCCACTCTCCATCATATTTGAAAAGTCATGGCAGTCAGGCAAAGTCCCTGGTGACTGAAGAAAGAAAAATATCACACCTATTTTTTAAAAGGGTGAAAAGGAGGACCCTAGGAGCTACGGACCAGTCAGCCTCACCTCTATGCCCAGTAAGATCATGGAACAGATCCTCCTGGAAGACATGTCAAAACATAGGGAAGACAGGGAGGTGATTAGAGACAGCGAACGTGGCTTCATCAAGGGCAAATCAAGCCTGACTAATGTGTTGGCCTTCTACAGTGGAGCAGCTGCATCAGTGGACAAGGTGAGATCTATGGATGTCATCCACCTGGACGTATGTAAGGCCTTTGATATGATCCCCCACAATATTCTTGCTACTAAATTAGAGAAACATGGGTTTGACAGATGGACTGTTAGACAGATAAGGAATTGGCTGGATGGCAACATCTAAAGAGTTACAGTCAATGGCTCAATGTCCAAGTGGAAAGCAGTAATGAGTGGTGTCCCTCAGGGGTCTGTACTGGGACCAATGCTATTTAGTATCTTAATTAACAATGTGGACAGAGGGATTGAGTGCACCCTCAGCAAGTTTGCAGATGATGCAAAGCTGAGTGGTGAAGTTGATTCACTAAAGGGAAGAGATGCGATCCAGAGGGACCTTGACAGGCTTGAGGAGTGGGCCCATGTGATCCTTGTGAAGTTCAACAAGGCCAAGTGCAAGGTCCTGCACCTGTTATCAATACAGAGTGGGGTATGAATGGCTTGAGAGCATCCCTGAAGAGAAGGGCTTGGGGGTGTTGGTTGATGAGAAGCTGAACATAAGCCGGCAGTGTGCACTTGCAACCCAGAAAGCCAACCATGTCCTGGGCTGCATCAAGAGAATTGTGACCAGCAGGTCAAGGGAGGTGATTCTCCCCCTCTACTCTGCTCTCGTGAGACTCCACCTGGAGTACTGCATCCAGCTCTGGAGTCCTCAGAACAGGAAAGACATGGACCTGTTGGAGGAGGGCCATGAAAATGATCAGAGGACTAGAACACCTCTTCTGTAAAGAAAGGCTGAGAGAGTTGGGGCTGTTCAAACTGGAGAAGGCTCCAGGGAGACCTTATTATGGCCTTTCAGTATATAAAAGGGGCTTATAAGAGGGATGTAGAGAGAATTTTTAACAGGGCCTGCAGAGGGCTGTGGACTTGGGGTAGGGAGCAGAAGGGGGAGGAATGTGGAGGGAGGCAGGCTGGGGAAGGGGGTTAATAGCAGGAGGGTGGAAGATGCATGGCTTGCCTCCTGCTTTCTTCAAGGTGCTAGGAAATCTGAGGAAGATGAGGGCGTGAACTGAAAATGGGCACTGGAGACCTCAGCCACAGAAGGAGGTAAATTGCCTCTGAAGAAGAAGGACAAGTGCTGCCTTTTAATTTTGCTTGGGCTCCCAGGTTGGCAAGACCCAACCTACCTTACCTAGCTGTGTAAATCCATTCATATGTGTTTGCTTGGACTGATAAATATGTTATTTTATCAGCTCAGAAACTTGCTGCCCTGACTTTCGGGCAGGAATAAAATGCTAAATCATGATTTATTGTTGTTCTGGAGAAACTTGCTGGCTCCTGACAAAGTAAGAGCCAGCACAGTTCTTTTTGGTCACTGGTGTGATTATTAGCCTAAGCCAGCCACTGGGACTTTCACAGTCTTAATTTTGAGTAAAGATATCTGGGATCCAGCCTTGCAGGGAAGTAGAGGGATAGCAGCATTGTGTGAACCCATGCAGCATTGGTCCAGCAGCAGGAGGAGGACTTTCTTTTGCCCTGTTAAACACAGTGGTATATTTGCAGTTTGTCAGTTTGTGTTATTATTTGAATAGTATTTGTCTTCTTTAACCTGAGGCAGGATCCTGTGTTTGCAGATATGCATAGTTCTTAAAAAAACAGTTCACAGCACGTGATTGGAGAAGAACCACCTCACCAAGTGCATGGATGTATGATTTTTAGGTTAGGTATGAATCCTACCATTTACAGCTGGGAATACAATGCCACAGGGACTCTACTTTTTATGAATTTGAAGCCTGAACAGGACTCCCTCCTCCCTCCCCCCCACCCTTTTTTTTTTTTTTTTTTTTTTTTTTTTTTTGAGGCTTCTCTGGGTTACTAGTGACAACAAAAGTGGAGGAAGACCCCATGTAAAATATCATCTTTGATTGTCTTTTATTATGCTAATATTCCCAGGACCTCCACTGGTATCTGGCATTTTTAAAAATTCACATTAATTGCACCAGATCTTGTTGTGAGTGGACCAAGTAGGCAATAAGCATGGTAAGCATTCATTGCATGATTAGCATTTTGTTCTGCAGCTTCAAGTGTGTCAGTACGGTGTAAGGACCCAATGCAAATATGGTGAAGTTCAGCCCCTGAAGAAGCTGTTTTAATATGTGAGAACATTTTCCAGTGAAAAGCAATTGTGGGTACATTCCATTAGTAGTCGTATTCTGACAGGAGTGCCATTGGTCTGTCAGCTTATCGGTACAAGGCACAATGCTAACAGAAATTATTAAAGGGGTACTTCTGAACAAATGGCTCACAATCACATGGTAAGTGATACTGACTGCTGAGAGAAAAATCTTTTTGGTTCCCGTTGACACTGATAAGAGTCCTGTTGGTCGTGCTCTACATCACCAAAATAACTGTGTGAAATTCAAGCAGAAAATCTCATGTTGATAGTTCAGGCTGTACTCCACTGTGCACAGAGGTCTATCAGCAGTGAAGGCTCTTTGCACTAGATTCAGCAGGGAAACACATGGTGTTTTTATTTCCTGACCTGTTTTGAGGAGTTCACAGCTCCCAAGAGAGGCACACTGGAGAGCGCACTGAGCTGCATCTGGGGAAGCCCAAAGGTCCCACAGCACTCAGCCTTGTGCCCTCGCTGCAGTGCCCAGCCACTGCAGGATGTCCTGTGGTCACAGTTCAGTACCTGTGCACAGGACTGATGTGAGCTGGTGTTTTGAGGGATGACCTGCCCGGGTTAGCTAGTGGCAGAAGTGGAGGAGGGTGATAATCCCTCCCTTCTCAGGGCCCTGTGTTAAATTTGAGTTCATAGCCAGGTGCCAAGTTTGCTCTTTTTAAATACAGCACAAGGCATGGTCTCTTCTTCTAGAGCAATGATGCGGATGGTGATGGCAGTGCCCTCCATGCAATGATTCTTTGCTCTGAGGAGAACTTGCATATATTGTAGCATGCAATCACAGTATGAGATGCATAAGCCACCCTCAGACAGGTTCCTGAGTGAGCACAGGGCTCCCCTCTCCCCAGTGATAGCCCCAGACCCACAGAGATGCACCTCTTCTTTCTCTCCCTCTCCTG
>NW_010135885.1:4780-13701 GCF_000699245.1 Pterocles gutturalis
TCCCTGCCTCCCAGGTTTGCATACTATACACTGGAGAAAATGTCCATGTCCGGCCAAAGCAATCTAGATATAAACTGGGGACTGAAATGCCTATGTGCCTCTCCTATCTCTTAGTGTGGACCTACTGAATGCAATAGTTCTTGAACATACATGCACACAGACCCACAGATACATCCTGATCTTGGGTACAACCTGAGCTCCGACATTTTCAATTATGAGCCGTATAGTTTGACATATCTTGAGTCCTGGAAAAGCAGCAGCAACTTGAACTTTTCAGAAAAATCTTAGAATAAAGATAACCTTAATATTTGTTTTGTTTATATTCTGTCATTTATGCTGTCTGATGGCACCTGGTTTTAGTTACCCCTTGGCTGGCAGCCTTTCTAACCTATGGCAATCCTTTAACTTAAAGGTGCCCCAAAGCTCAGCTTTTACTTAAGTGCACAGCTAAGTAGTGACACTTCTAAATAGAGAAAATGTTCTAAGCTAATCTATTTTCAAGAGCCATTATATTCTGAAAATTGACTATTAAAATACCACCTTCTTATTCATCATGTCTGCACTCGGTATGTGTTCAATCTTGTCTGCTGTCATATGACTGCAATTTTACTGCCTTTTACTCCCACTTACCTGAAAGACTCAGCAGAGAGGAGAGCATCTGAGCTCCTGAAGCAGAAAGCAACACAGGCTTCCAAGGAGCTTCACTTGTGCAAAGGGACTGAAAGCGGCTCTTGTCTACAAGACTGAGCAATGCATTATTGGAGAACAGTGTGTTGCACGTGTGTAACAAAAGAGCTAATTGTATGCTTGCTTTTTATAACTGGCAATGGCACACACCTGCACAGGCTTGCTTCACTTTGGATCCCGCCATCGAAGGTGTCTACTAAGCGAAGTGGTTTTATTAAAAGTATGTATGGTCAGCTGCAGAATCACTCCAGAAGTAACACAGAGTGCAGGGGAACATCACAGCTTAGCCTGATATATTTTTCAGTTCAGAAATTGGTGCAAATCAAGTCAAGCCAAACCCAAAAAAAGATCAAAATGAAAATAGGACTATGCTTTGAAAGGTGTTACATATTCCACCAGAGCAGAGCCACTCTGGTAGAATATATTTGAATTTTGACTGTGACTGAAAAAACTGTAGCTTCCCAGCACTTGAGCTTGATACACTGAAGTGAAACCTATGCGTCTTGCTGGTTTTACACTCTGTGAATTTTTAAAGAGAAAGAACAATTTCACAGAAACTTTCTGAAATAATCATCCATGTTGCAGCTGAAATCAAGGACGTTGATTTCAAACAGAAAGCTTTCAGTTCAGGGAGACATATGCCTTTGAATACCAGAAAATAGAAGGGAATCTGGAACATGACCTTAATTGCAGAGAACATGCTGTAATTATAGGCTTTGGTTTGCTCCTTGATAGTAATACATTTAACAAGCATAGCCCTAGACACTGTATGATGTATGACTGGTTATATCATACATATCAGTTAATTTGCCCAAGTCAAAGATTAAAAATGTAGAAAAAAGGCAGTTTCCACAGGCTTAACTCCCATTAGTATGTGTTTTTACCTTTATAATTAAGAAGCTAATGGCTGTGGGTAGTTAAGCAACAAAATACCTTTGAAGATCTGGGCCTTAGGGCCTTTGTTACGATGTAACCTTTGTTCCTGTACAAGAGGAATGAGTCAATGGTTCCAACAAAACCTTATCATTGTCGGTGTCATAAAAATATTAAAAATAATTTGGAAAAATTTAGTCTTTTCTCCAGAGAGTTGCATGACATGACTTACTGTACAGCGTGAGTCATCTTCTATCCTAAAAAAGAAAAATAAACCCACCCAAATATCATGTTGATTCTTCAGTCTGGTCAAAGAATTTCGAAGGATGTAGTTCACAGATGTGTTCTCAACTTTGGTGTAAAGAAAGCCAGCCTCAGTTTAAGTACAATTCCCTAAACCTTTTGAAGCGTGAAGAGTGCTGCGGGGTTTGACTCTTTGATTGGCTCTGCTTTGCAGAAGCCAGAGGATGAGAAAATGTGTAGCATTCAGATGTTACTCGGCACCTACCCATGGCAGTTAACTTTTTAATTAAAGGATAAAAAGACATAATAATTATCAGTTAACAATTTTCAATCTCTGTACAGACAAAGGAATTAATGTGATTAAAAAGATCCACAACAATTATAACTTGCAGTATGGAGAGATAAGGAAGTTTAAATTGTACTTCTTCCCCTCCTTTACTTCAGTGACTTGGAGAAGTTCAGGTTAAAGGCAAATTCTCCATGTTCAGCATCTCTTTCTGTACCGTTTGGATTAAACAAGCAAAGGACAAATAACCCCCAAAATTTTCTGTGGCATCTTACAGAAACAAAGAATTTCTTTCCAGTACAAGCTGAGAGCATTAGGTGCTGCTTACATATATATGTGCATATGTATGTATGTATGTATGCTGTGTATGTCAGGGTGAAATAAGACTTCCAGGACAGTCTTGTTGGCTCTTGACCATTGCATGGGGGTCAGGGTTCAGGGAACCTTTTGTAGAATGACAGAAACATAAAATCATAGAATGGTTTGGGTTGGAAGGGGCTTTCAATGGTCAGCTAGTCCAACACCCCCGCCATAGACAGGGACACCTTCCACTAAACCAGGTTGCTCAAAGCCTCATCCAGCCTGGCCTTGAACACCTCCAGGGATGGGGCATCCACAGCTTCTCTGGGCAATGTGTTCCAGTGCCTCACCACCCTCACAGTGAAAAATTTCTTCCTAATATCTAATCTAAATCTACTCTTTTTCAGCTTAAAGCCATTACCCTTCATCCTATTGCTACATGGCCTTGTAAAAAGTCCCTCTCCAACTTTTCTGTAAGCCCCCTTTAGGTACTGAAAGTCTGCTATAAGGTCTCCCCGGAGCCTTCTCTTCTCCAGGCTGAACAACCCAAACTCTCTCAGCCTGTCCTCACAGGGGAGGTGCTCCAGCCCTCTGATCATCTTCGTGGCCTTCCTCTGGACTCACTCCAACAGGTCCATGTCCTTCCTGTGCTGAGGACTCCAGAGCTGGATGCAGTACTCCAGGTGGAGTTTCATGAGAGCGGAGCAGAAGGAGAGAATCACCTCTTTCCACTTTGTATATTCTCTAAATCCTTATTCAGCTCAGAGAACGGATCTAGAAGGCTCCCAGCTTCAAAAGAGCCTAAGTATATCAGGAAGGTAACATCACTGCCAGTATTAACCTCTGCCTGAAACTCTGGGTCATAGTTTTCTCCCCTAATCCAGCTGCAGAAAAGTGGTTTGAGCAAAAGGAAGGGTAGTGCTACAAGACACCTTCCACTGTCCACCACCTAGCACTGCTGCCGTGACTGCTGAAGCTGCTGCATTTCTTTTTTCTTGGTCTCTATAACAGCATGAAGCTGAAGTTCAGATGGGTTTCTGTCCTGTTTGCTTTTCATCTTTAGACAGAGCAGAGGCTTCCAAACAACCTCTGATCTTTGTGTTGAAGCACTCTCAAATTTTGACAGACATTTTACGGGAAAAAAAAGAAAAACCCTTTCTCTCTACTTGCCCTAGAAACCTTTTTAGAGCTATATTGATGGTAATTACACATAACATATTCCAGTAAAAGGAAGTTAAAGTCTCCAGGTCAAGTAATCCATAATTAGCAGCTGCCAAAATGAGGATACCAGTGTGAATGTACTTCATCTCTGCGCTCTTCCCTTATGCAAATACATGTTGAGGTTCTTCACTTTCTCAAAGGGCAGGAGCCTGCCTCTGCTGTGCAGGGTGGACGAGCTTAGGGCATGGATCAACACTGAGCAGTTAGCTAGAGAGGGAAAACCTTATCAATGCTAAGACTCACACATAGGAAGGTCAAAAAAAAAAAAAAAAAAAAAAGAAAAAGAAAAGAAGTATTTGTCTCTTTTTAAAATACATTTGTGTATTGATATGTGAAGCTTTGGAGTTCCCAACCTCAGCTTCTGGGGCCTTTGACTCTTAGGTGCCTGGTTTTTAAATGGAGCTGGTTAGCATCAACATTGCATGTAATGTTGTCTGGAGGTAGGAAGCACAATATGGACTTGATATTTCAAGAGGTCACTTCTAGGGCTATTTCCTACATTTAGTTTATTCACAAAATGGGATCTGTTCCACTTATCAAGCTAAAGACATTTACTTAACCATTCAGAAATTGAGCTAGTCAAAGAAAATGTAAGAACAGCACTCTTTAGTTTCTGAGCCGTGAAGCACAACAACAGACAGAGACAGATTGTGCTGGCTTCTAGAAATGCCCATTTAGTAATGGGTATGCTCAGATACCCAAAACCAGGCACTTTAACACAGCCTGTTCTGTGCCACTGAGTTAAATCTCTCCTTCTTGCAACGGTTAGTTTGCTGCGAGGAGTATGAGGCTTAGAAAGGAAAGGAGACATAAAGTATGCAAGAAAAAAACAGCTATGCGTGTTCAGCATCTAAAGACCTAAGCTGATGAATAGGTATAGCTAGTTTGGCTGAATCTTTTCTAATGAAATAATTTGCATATTTTATATGAAGAAATTCTAAAATGGAGGTGGAAATAAAAGTAACTCCCAGATGACTGATGAGAATAGATGACTCCTCACTGAAAGCACCTCACTTTCAACAGAGAAGAAATACTTAGTTCTGTTTCCTTCATCTTTCTTCTACAATGTCTGCGTTACCAATAATAACACCTCGTTTATCCATTTCCTATGGGCTAACAGTGACATTTCAGTTTAATGGTTGATGACTTTTCTGAGGGCCCTGTCCACCTTCTATCCTTGCTAGAAAGTGCACTGTCTCTGACCCAGTATCTTTAATTGAGGTGTTATTAAGTAAAGGTTGCTGTAAAGGTCAACATAACTTTAAAATAGATTCACAAACCCAAAAGAGACGTGGTTCTCTGTCCTGACTGACTGCAGTGCCATTTTATTCAGCATGCAGTTTTTCTTGGTGGTATTTCCAAAGCACCATCAGAAGGTGAGCTTGGGAGGGCTGGGACTCTAGGAGATCTCCTGGTGGACCATGAAAGGACCAGTTTCCCTTGAGAGAATTTAGGGACATCACTGACCACCCTGATTTGTGTCCTGGCAGAGCATCTCTCTCTCTCCCTGCCCATCACCTCCTTTAACTTTGTAGTTAGATGAGGGAAAGGAAAGCACCCTGAGCTATTTTTTAGCCACTGTGAATATGCCCCCAAGGGCTGATGCAGAAGCACTTTCCCTAAAAGATGACAGTCCTATATGCACGGCAATGGGGGAGGGTGAGAACAAGGCCAAGATGTGGGATCCCCCGGTTCCAGCCTCACAGGCTGTGTGTCTGGCACTGTGCAGCTTTTACAGTTTTTTCTTTCTATCATCCCTCTTTAAAATGCAAGCTAGGTCACATGTAGCTTGTTTAACACTTGCTGCTGCATAGAAATTAAAAATAGCTGCATCGTGCTACTTGGGACTAGGAAGAAGTGCACTTAGATTTAATGCATTCTTGTGTAGTTGGTTTGTCCCTGTGCAGCTCTAGAGCAATGAAGCATGGAGGAGTCTAGGATTTACCCTGGTACTCTATGACTTGATCAAAACAAAAGTCCAGTGCATACTCCCTCAAATGATCAGAAAGAAAATCATTTGGGGTAAAGTAGAAGCAGTTCAGGCACTACAGTGGACTTGGCAGCGTGATAGAACACTGGCTATGGCCCTAATCAGTTAACTAGCTCTGATCTCAGCTGTAAAATTCAGTAGTAATCCTGGATTTAAATTTTTTCAGGCACCTTGTTTTTATGAATAGTAAGTAGGTTCATTTATATAAATTACTTGAACGAGTTTTTGAAGGTCAGAGGAATCTAATCCCAGGTTCTCTTAAATATTTAGTTTATCATCTCTTTGTATTTAAAGTTTCAGAAGCTGAAACTTTAATGATGTTATGCAACTGTAAACAGAAGAGTTCACCTGATATTGAGGAAGGGAAGGCTATTAAATAACATACTTCTTATCCAGGAAAAGCTAAAATCTTGCTAGCTTATTTTACAGAGAAGGTTGCCATTTTGTTGAGCATTTATCTACCTTGTTTCATGTTTCAAGCAGATTCATAGAATCAAAGAATAATTTAGGTCAAAAGGGGTCTCTGGAGGTCGTCAAGCTCCCCAGCTTAATGCAGAGCCAGCATCAGTGTTGTTGCCCCAGGAACAGCTGTGAAATACAGCCCACATAAGAAAACACGGGGCAACCAATTTATTTGGCATAAATTTCTGGACAGTATGTGCAAGGGATTCTGACCTAGAGCTTGGAAATTTTTTGTTTGTGTGTGTGTGTATTGGCTTTGTCAATAATGCACAGTTATGTTGCATGGAATTAGATATGTGACAATATTTTGATACAAATTTCAGATTAGTAAAGAGGGCTTTGGTGTGTACAATAAACTCACTGTAGTTCCTATCTCTAATTCATTTTCTTTTATTTGGAGGAATATCTCAGCAGTCGTAATGCACACTGCCATCTGGTCACAAGTTGTTCCTTGGGTGGAGAACCAGACTATGTAGTTACTTGGCTGTGGAGTTATTTCAGAACTTGTGTGTACCAATCTCCCACAACACATGCTTCTTAGTGCTGTATCTCTAGAGACCACAGCAATTCTTGGGCTTCAAAGTATGCCCAAGTTTTCTGGGAGGCAGAAAATCTTCAAATACAGGCCTGAGGGCAAGGGCTACCTAGTATCAGACTTCTCTTACCCTGGTGTGGGAGGAAAACCCTGCCAGTCCTGTGCTAGCCTGTGTGGGTGACTCAGGATCTTTAATGAATTCTGAAGCTTTACTTCCTAATGGGGTTTCCTGTTGTTGTTTTTTCTTGAGAGATTAATTTGATGAGGCACTGATCAGGGCAAGGACTGAGAAGCATGTGAAAGCATATTTTATGCATATCCTCAAGCCCTTGAGTGATGCCCACTAATACCTCATTAAGCAGGATGGTTAATTACACTCTCAGTTCTGCATCTGTAAACAGTTTGCTACTTACCTGCTTAGACCATGCTTAAATTCAGCATTAAAAAGCAGTGACAAAATACTATCGCTAAGCTATGCACCATATAGCAGCAATATATGGCGTTTGGTGGGAAAAGGCAGTCATGATTAGTACAAAACTGGAAAACAAGTAATGGATGATTTGACTCTTTAGAGAGCTGTTAGCAGAGTAGGCCAGTATCTTGTCTCAGGCACTCCAGATGATGTTCAATGTAGTGTCTTTAAACAAAACATATTCAAATGAATGAGGTTTGATTTACAACAGCAGAGAAGACATGAGAGTCAGCTTCTTTCTGCTTTCTGCTGCTGAAATGTGCCTTTCCCTCCCTGTCCCTGTTCTTCCTCTCTCACCAATGCAAAAGAGAAGGAACTATTTTGGACTATGACCAAAAGCATTACCAGAATGTATTTCTTGCTAGTTTCAATTAATATAATGCAAAAAGATGTAGAAACATATAAACATCCCAACTCAAGCCCATTTCCATATTAAATGTTTGTTCCCCTTGTTCCATTATACACAATTCTAATTTAAAGGAGGACATGACTGGTGCATAGAGAACAAAGTAACCATTAACTTTGGAATTTTTGTGTTACAAGTTATCTTGGCCATAAAGCACACCAAAAAATGTATCTGGATATTGAGAATCACTATGGTCTGCCCACTGAAATGCCAATTCTAACCCAAGGGAAGGAATCATTAATTGGGTATTGAAATTGAAAGCATGATAATAGATTTATCACTTAAATTGTTGATTATGCCAATTGACCTTCTCGTTAGATCTTTAAGCCTTCATAAAGTCCTCTTGCTCCTTGACAGGAAAAAACCAACAACCCTGTGCTAGCAATTATATTCATTTGACAACTGTGTTTGCGAAGCAGAAAACACAGCAAAAGGAGCAAACTGAGTTCAATGAACTCTTACCTATGAGGTCTCCGGCATAGCATCAACTCAGGCAGCGTGAGCTGAATATCCTGCACTGTGCACCTGCAGTGGGAAAAACAGTATAGTTGCAGCCCAGCACTTACATGTTAATTGTTGCAATTATAGGATATTTAGTTGGTGTTTTGAATTAACTTGGTCAATGACCCACAAGTGTGCCTGAAGGCAGCACTTCCCTGGAAGAGAAACACACAGAAAATGAGAGATGGAGTGCACTGTCACTCACTTGCCCACTGCGAACTTTTATCATTACGCAGCTACAAAGGGCACAAAGGACATGGGTGTCTGCTAGGCAAATCTTATCCAGTGGCAAAATTAACAAATACAACCAAAGGACTGACTGGAGTAGTGTAGCACTGGTAACCGTAGCTTGTGGCTCTTCTTACAGTTTCCATTTCAGAGCACCATCAATGGCTTCACAATCATCTGTCATTAATTGTATCTACTTCTGCCCTATCAAAACAGATAAGCGATTGAAATTAAGGAAATTAAGGCTTTTTAACATAGCCATAAAGCTGCTGAGTGCCGCAATATGGCAAGAGAAGAAAGAAAACCTCCCTGGTTTGGTGGATGATCTTCTCAATGTGAAAGTCTTCATTAATTATTTCTGATTCAGTTCATTGCAATAATTGGGTTGCATCTGAAATGCAAGGCAAAATTTGTCAGTAGTCTGGCCACTGAGGGTAAAGGGATATAGATTTCCTTCCTTGTTATTTCTGAGGTGCCATGCAGCTGCTCGCGGAGCTTCACAGGCAGCTGAGGAGCCAAGGCACCTGCTCTGTGGCATTTGGGTTCCTGATTAAAGAAGTAACACTATGAGAGGTGACAACAAACTAATGGCAGAGGGGGAGAAAAGAAGCATCTGCAAAGAAGGGGGAAAAAAACTTATCTGGAGGGAAATAAAACATTATTTGCAGTAGCGTAGCTTGGATATGCATAGTTCAGAGGTGACACTGTCACAGCTAC